>NW_011645782.1:208089-268166 GCF_000223845.1 Gregarina niphandrodes | reverse complement strand
CTCCGCAATCCCTCCCACCCCGCCCATTTCCGAACCCCCGGTATCAGAATCCCCGGTTCAGAATCCCCAGTTTTGCCCCCCCCTCCACCTCGGCTCTGACCCACCTGCCTGTCATTGCAGCTCGGTCCAGGAGGCTTCGTCTCGATTGGTGGTAGTGATAAGTGTAAGTACCAGTTTAAATGAACAGGTACTCTTTCAGGGGGACATTCGGACTCGGTTCGTTACTACGACGTGGCATCGGCTAGCTGGTATCCGACGGAAAACCGGGACCCACTTGTGGTTCCGGGCCCGTTAATCAACCACTCGGCAGTTTCAGACGGCAGCGGAAGCATCTTCGTAATCAACAGCGTGAGCGACCGGAGGGGCGGCCTATTGGGTCGCCATATTTGGGCGGGGGGGGAGGGGGGGGCGACAGAAATGGTGCCTGCTTTAGGATAACAGAATATGGTTGTTAGATTTTGTGACGCGTCCTGCCGTGGCTTATGAAGAGCCTCTCAGTTACCAGTGGATATTAATCTATCAATGGAGTGCTTCGGTGTCTGTGTCCGTGTCGTCAAGTCACCAAAGCTTCCTGTTCGAGTCGTACCTCATAATTGTACCCACGAACGAGTCCGAGAGTGTGTGCTCCATTCTGGTGCTGAACACAGCGAGCTTGCGCTTTCGCCGATTTAAGAACAGTGGCTGCAATCGCCACAAGACTTTATATTTCGTCGCCGGGGACTGGCTGTACCGCATAGGCGGTTGCGACCGACAGGCGTTCCACTGCTACACAGATCTGTTCCGAACTGACCTTCGAAAGTTGGTTGAGGAATCGACGACCACTACAGAAGAGAAGTCCTCTGTAGCGGGGTTGACACCGTCTGCAGACACTCTGCCCACAGTAGACTGGGTTCTGGTGAAGGAAGACCTGACTGTGGGTCTATACCACTACGGAGGGAACGCAGTGCGGTTGAGTCGTGATAGTGTGCTAGTGATAGGCTCTCCGATCGCAAATCACGAGCCTCTCGCCTACGTGATCAGGCTGGATTCGGTTACCGGGTGCCAGAACATAAAGACGGCGACCGCCGCGGCGGACGATGGCAAGCCTACTGTGTGTACGCCGTGTGCCGACAGTACACGCTTGGGTTACGATTGCGAGTTGTCTGAGCTGCGTGTCGCGTACGACGGCGTGTGCAACCATCACGGAGACCTGGACCCGCTACACCGCTGCGTGTGTTTCAAAGGCTTCTACGGCGCCCACTGCCAACTGGGCGCCGCCGACTGCGACTGTCACGGCCGCGGCTCTTGCGACGCCAAGTCCACTTGCCGCTGCGATGCCGGGTGGACCGGAGAGTCCTGCCAAATCCCTCTGACCTGTCCTCGAAACTGCTGTAACCGCGGCGTCTGCCAAGACTCGATCTGCCACTGCCAAGACCCCTACGTCTCCAGCTCTTGTCTCCTAACTCAAGACGACATCGTGGCCTTCAGACGCGATCGGCTACAAATCATCGACGACGTCCAGTCCTATCTAAACGCGCTCACCTCAAGTGCTCTCAATTCGACGACCCGCTCCACCAGTGCCGGTGAACCCTCTTCGGACGAAGCATTTCGGAAACTGCTCCTGGAGGCGAAGGCAGTGGCCGAAACATCCATCAGCAACCCCGACCACGTGGAAAACTATTTTGTTACGGACGCGTCGTGCTCGTTCGCCACACCTCAGGCCGTTGACGTGCCCGCACAACAGTATTCGCAAACCGCCACTGCTCTCAATCTCGTACAGCCTCTGGGAGGCCTCATTGCCTCGGGACAGACCGCATCCCAGCAGCTGGGCTACGATGTATACGCAGCTATGCTCGCACACCAAGAGACCCAATTGGCCCAACGCGCGGCCGAAATGAAACAGGCTCAGAAACAGACCAGCCAAACCTCGGTGGACAGCACCACCGGCATCGGAGCAACTGGCCAGGGAGCAACTGGCCAGGGACAAGGGACCACGGGCACCTACGAAGATGTGTTCTTGACTCAACAAAAGATACGCTACCCCTACATGCACGGATTTTTGGCCCTCACCCTATCTTTTGGCCTCGTGGTGGCCATGTATTTGACTACGACACCCAGACAGCACTACTGACCCAGGCAGCACTACTGACCCAGGCAGCACTACTGACCCAGGCAGCACCACTGACCCAGGCAGTAGTATTGACCTAAGCCTTGGTATCGACTTAGCAGTAGTATTGACGTACTGTAAAGGCTTGGCTGTTCTTATTTCACACGTGGCTAACAATGAGGACTCCAGCCGATCCACATTCTGAGGAGGAGGTCCGGATCAGTGGCCATGTTCGCTAGCTGATTGGCGGGCGAGAGTTTGGCTAAGGCGGCGCGATTTCTTTTGAGGTATGCAGAGTAGACCCCGGTGGTCTTCAGTGTCTGTTGAACACTGGGCCATCTGCTATTTCGAAGTCGGTCTTCCCAAATGTCCAAAATTTGCTGGGGTCTGTTGATGGCAGCCAGTCTGTCCCGAACACCTTTGAGTATTTCGTTTTCATGGTCAGTGGTATCCCCGACAACCACCTTTTCCATCAGAACGGAGCGAGGGTTCTGGTCGATAAAAGTGCCACCTTTGTCCACATACTTTGGCACCTTTTGTGTGCTCGATATAGTTGCATGTCCATTTTGTAGCAACCCATCTTGTAGCAATCCATCTGGCGGCGGTTGGCTACCTTCATCTCCTTGGGCGGTATCAAGAGGGGTTAACTGTGGTTTGCTGGCGTAGTGTTGAGGGATCAAGAACTTCAAGGTAGCCACAATCACATCTCCAATGGAGGCAATATGTTTTAGATCCTGGTCCAATGTTTTCCTGAAGACGTCCTCGTTCGCCGGCGGAACGTCTGTTCTCCTCGATGAGATATTATCCGTTAATTGGCAGGGTGAATATGCCAGTCTCAAGAACCTGGTATAACGAAACGGTACCACCTCTGGAATCGGGAGATCGCATTTCAAAGCGTACCCGAAATCAATGAGAAACGGAGTCCCATTCACGGCATTGATCATGATATTGTCGAGGTGACGATCCCCTACTTCCAATACCCAACAGCAGGCCGACATGAAGGCCAAATTTTTGATAAAGTTCTGGCGTAGTCTATGGTATTGTACGCAATCCCTGCTACGATTCAACAACCACTGATATATTGAGGCGCTATTTACAACTGAACATAATGCCTTCTCCTGTCCATTATCTTGTATATTCTCATCAAACAGACCCATGGGATCCATGGGATCCACGAAAGCAGAAACTTCGACATCGTCCCCTTCCCAGTCGCCTTCCCACTCACCCCCCATACGATCATTATCAACAACCGATTCTTTTGTTTTGGGAATTAATTTCGGACATTTGTGTGATGCGCTGTCATCGAACGTGTGTTCGATAGTTTTATGTAGATCTAAAATGGTGGAAGATTTTGAAGAGAGAGCGTATTTAATGTATAATTCATTGAAATTGAGCTTCCGTTGTTTTTTAGGGCCACTGGCGTTATTACCAATGCTTTCAAGAGTTGTAAGAATTATCCTATACGAGGGATGCTGGTTGGTCGCGCACCCAAATTGTTCTTCAACTATTCGTTTCAGGCCTGAGCAATTGGTTAACCATTCGATAGCGCCAATAGATAGGGAGAAAGGAGTTACGGCATATGTTGTGAACGGAATATGATCTTGTTGCAGTGATATAATGCGATCGATTAAAGAAAGTATAGTTCTATCCTGTCTTAGATCGTCACCAGTTTTAACTAATTGATATTTGATATTACCGTCAATCGTAACATGCCCGATCCTGATTGGTTTTTGTTTAGATGGTAGAACAATAATTCTATTTAGGTATCGATAAATATTAGAGTATGGGTTCAATTTATTGACAAGATACTCACTAAATAGATACAGATTTACATCAGTCGGGTTCGTTAATTTTAATTTGGTAGTTAACGCGCGTAATTCTTTCAAATTCGATGGAGTATTAAAATTCATAATATCATTTCTTGTCTTGTGCCATAATGTATTACCTTTATCCTCCCTCTGTTCCATTGATCCGATTCTAAAATAAGAATGAAATCTATGAATCAAATATGCCTCCGACATATCTTGTTGATTTAGACAGCTATCATTAATGTAAACAGATGGATATACAATATGACTTAATTCAGTATAATATAACCGATGCTTGCTTTTATCAGCTAGTCGTTGGAAATAGGCATGTAAGTCATTCCTGCTATATTTTAAGGAGACATCTGCAAATGTATTATATATAGGAAAATCGTCATGTTCGTCCAAAACTGACCGTATCAATGGCATATCATATTGGCATATCAGTTTGCATAAACCTTCAATTAATGTACTTGATAAGGGCTTACATATTGCCAGTACCTTACTAATAACTGCGGTGCGCACACGCGTGCTATTTGCGCGCATCCTGTTTGCATGCGTGCTATTTGCGAGCATGCTACTATTATACATCTGTAATAAGTGCAAGATCAATAGCTCACATTTATACTTCAGCTGACTGTAGTATGTCGACTCATTCGATAATCTCGCAAAACATGACTGCATCAAATTCACAAATATGGACAAAGTAGTGTCCATCAGCCCTTCATCATATCCTTCAGGGTACCCAGAAGTTGATAAGATTAAACATACAGCAGATTCCAACAAGGCTAGGTCTAAGTTCAGGTCTCCATCGTATACGTACTTGGACTCATCCATTCTTGCCACCGGTATTCTACATAATTCAGGTGAAAATATATCATCAGATTCCTCCATACCTATATAGCTATTAATCCCCTCTACAACTGAACCATGTATTAAAGCATTCCTATAATCTCCGACACTTCGGCAAATATTTGATGAAACGGGATTTTCAATTACTACTTCCACCGTTAAATCTTGTTGCCATGTCTCCGACCGTTTCTGCAGAACGTCTGACAGTAATTCTGGCCTATTCAATATGCTCGATTTAACTAACTCTGATTGTAAGAAGGTTAATTTCGTTTTTCCACACATTTCGAGCACGCTTTCAGACGTACTTTCTATGCATTGGCCCGTTCCGATGGCTATAGCGACATCAAGTAGCTTTCGGCGTACCAACTTATTGCTATCAGATCCATTACTGGGAAACGAATCGGTTGATCGTCGGGTAGTATGTTTGAATGGATAATCCACTTGGTTTAACATCAGCTCATTGTCACGAATCCACTTGTATATGATCGACTTGGGGTCAACGATCGACTTGGGGTCAATGATCGACTTGGGGTCAATGATCGACTTGGGGTCAACGATCGACTTGGGGTCAACGATCGACTTGGGGTCAATGATCGACTTGGGGTCAACGATCGACCTGGGGTCAGCGATCGACTTGGGGTCAACAATTGTATGCTTCAAGAAATTCAAATCACTCCCGAAGTCCACATCATTACGCTTGTACGACGTGATCAAATCTATCGGAGGCCCTCCCCAGATATTTAGTTTGGTACCAAGAGCTTCGATTATAGGTGGATCAAAAAGATTGCCGTCAAATGATACTTCGAACGTGTTAGCGACACTGAATGTAGACGGGCTGGTGTTAGACGTTATGTAAAGCTTTTCAAGAACTGACCAGACAGCAGGATTTTCGTTTGCTCGAGATGAAAGGATATTTTGCCACTTCACTAAAATGGGTAAATCCAATCTGAGCAGGATATCACAAGCTAAGTTGAGAAGGTCATCAAAATACGACTGGATGAATATATCCACTAACTGCATAACCAGATCCTCAGCCATGCTCCGCGTCATAGGCAACTCCGTACTCCCGTCCGATCCACCCGTCCCGCCAGGTCGTTTATCTCCAGTTCGTTTATCTCCGGTTCGTTTGCCGCGCACCTGCCGCGCATTTTTCCTGTCCGATTTGCTGCATGCTTCCACAATGACTGTCACCAAGTAGGTGTTGACCAAGTCGGGATCCACCAGTATTAGGGCATGGTTCTGTATTCGAAAGCGGTTGGCCAGCAACGTAAACAACATGCTGCTTGCCGATAAACTTTTCGCATACTTCCTCAACAGTGGCGTGTTCTCGAACAAACATAATTTCACTGCAGCTGATGACAGAAACGCCAATTGATACATAGCCATCGACTGTGTCGTCGCGGTTGGTAGCATCGTAGAGTGCTCTGGTATTGCAACGTCCGATTGTTCCGCAATAATTTTCCCGACCTCATCTAAAGCATATCCGTGAATTACCAGACTCTGAAATCCAACAACACTCCGCGTACTCCGGAAATACTCTAAACATAGTCCGTTGCATAACCCTTCCGTCACATTAGCAGTTGTTAATTCCCTTGAAAAACTCTTCGCCGAACTCATAACCAAGTTTTAATCCAGGGGAGGGGGCAACGGGATTTCTCGATTTGTCGCCAGCGCTGCCTGAGATCGGCCTCCATGGTGACCCACCCCCTTCGACTGGTACCCAAAAAACTTTACAGTGACACTTCCCGAGAAGGCCAAGGTGAAATCAATGCCCGGACCCAAGCTTTAAACACCAAGGTACTCATCGTCTCCCAGTCCAATCCATTCAGGTTCCAGGACCAAAGCTCAGCCCCCGAGATTTGACCTGGGACGTTGATACAAGCAGGAGCAGAGATCAAATCCGGCAAATGGATACACAACGAAGAACCCGGAAGTTCGCAAGGCTGCTCAGCCGCCCCTCCCTTGCCACTGCCCTGATAATCATTGCCCTGACTCCCATTGTCTAGACCCCCATTGTTGTAACCACCCTGGTGGGCTGGATTGAAGCAAGGCCTTTCATTTTTTCGTCTCAGGGCCTCGTGGTTCTCGATGAGCCATATGGCCAGCGTTCGGCCTCCAATGCAGCTATTTAAGATCTGTAAAGGTATCCCTGTAATACGGTTAACAGCAACCTTTCTAGCATGATCCATGTCGTCCAGCCATTTTTGCAGGGCGGGATTGTCATGGGTCGAAGTGAATAGAAGAGCAGACGTCGGTATTCTCAACTTAACGAATGCTTGCCTTGACGACGAGGGTATTGAGGTGGACGGGGGCATTGTTGTAGCGTCTCCTTTGTCCGTCGAAGGTCGCGCCTCTGACAGCGCAGTGGCATGTAACGCTTCTCTCGCAGTTTCGCGCATGGCTTCGTGAATAGCTTCGTCTAGTACGAATTGTAAAACAGACATGTTGGCAAAGGGGCATTCCTCTTTCAGTGTGTTGAAGAGTGTCGTTGCTTCCCCAAGGTCTTCGACTATGAATTTCGTGGAACAAATGTTTAGGTCTGTCAACATCCTGTAGAAGAACTGAGAGCCTGGCCCAGGTCTCCAACTGCCAGACCGCGAGGATTTGTCGCGTCTAGCTGCCGCTTCGGGGATCCCCCAGTAATCAGCGAATGCGCGATAATGATCTAAACGAATCATGTCGAAGAAATTGAGATTCCTCTTGATGCGTTCTTCCCAAAACCGAACAAGCTCACCATAGTGACTCTCCCAGTCATAACAAGGGGTTCCCCACAACTGACCTTCCTTCGACCAATAGTCCGGAGGCAGTCCTGAGACGTATTTGGGCCTCAACGCGCCGTCTCGTGCATCCATGTTGAACAACCGCGGGTACGACCATGTATCAGCGCTACTAGTCGGAACATAAATGGGAATGTCACCAACCAGCTTAGTCCTCTTGCCGCACCTTTTAGAGCTGCTGCCGAATCTTCGGCGCCATTCCTCGTCTATTTGCCATTGAGTAAATAATGAAAATAAGAACAATTCCTTCAGCGCCTGATTGTTCTTCAATAGCAGCACTCCCATTCCCACTCTTCTCTGGATACCCACTACATTCTCTTGTTCTTCACTCGACTGGTCTGAAGTCAAATTCAGTTCGCGACTTGCGGACCCCTTCGTCAGTTGTTGTATGTTTGCAAGCCGCTCAATATCCAACGCCTGATTTAAGACGTGGAGTAATAATTCGACCGAGTAAGGGCCAATTTGCCAGTCGTTCCAGTTCGCAGTATGTCGAGGCTGAAACCCTTCTTTCGATACAATTTCTTCCAGCGTGATCGTCGAATACTCATCAGATAAGGCCTCCCATAATCCATAGGATAATGCCCAATAAGCGTTTAGCGAAATCCACTGGCAAAAGTTTCTCGTGGCTTCATTCGGTGCATTTTCTTGATCGGCCGCAATCTTACAAACGCGTGTGTGCACACATTCTTGCGCATTAACTCCGGTTGTCGTCGTTGCGGCAGTCGCCACGCCTGTTGCGGCGCTATGGCCATCGTTAGGGACATTCATTTGAATATCCATTTGAGAGTCAGATAGCATGCTGATAACATGCTGAACAATTATATCGTGACTAAATGACTGGCTCTTATATTGCACAACGAGATGAATTAATTTCTTAATCCAAGTCATGCTCCAGAGTTCCAAGACTGACTCCTCTTGGTTTGAACCTCCCTCGGATTTAGAAGGTGATAGAGCATATTGAATCTGAAAATACTTATTTAAAGCATCTGCTCTATCGACAACGTTAGGATGATCATCAGGATCATCATCGTTGCATTTAAGTGGGTACCAGAGCGGACTCACAGCAAAGGCCGAGCACGAATAGTATGGGCAGCGCTCGAGTAAAATCTCTTGTCGATTAGAAATGTATCGGGTACAGAACTGTTCTAGTACAGTTTGAAGGTTATCCGAAATTACTAGATTTCTTCGGAGCAAATGTAATCTAGTATCAATTAAATGGGAGTTCAGTGGTAACAACAATAGTTCATTAAACCCACAATCCTCGCACCAGTCCCTAAACTTGGCAACACCATTAAAATCTCCTAGACGGTCATCATTGCAACATCCCAAGGACCATATAGGAGATGATATAGCAACCATCGGAAAATATGCAAAAATCTGTATTCTTCAAGGTTCGTCAAAAATCTATCTAAAAACTCAATTCCTGGGAGAAAGAAACCTCCCACAAAATAAATAGAGGAATTGTTACAGCCATAAGAATACTTACACCCGTAGAACTCGACTCCATCATTGCTAACTAAATCACTCCCACAGTAGCTAAATTCTTGGTGACAAACTTTAACTGGGGAATTCGCGCGTTCGCACAGCACGCGTGTGCGCAAGTTGTCAAACGGACGTAGATTGTCTGATTTGACATAGTTGTCAAAATTATAACTTTACATAATACTTCATACCATAGAGCTCTGAGTAATCTTCGTTTCCTCTGGACGATAAATCCCTGAAACATGATCGCCTACATCCAGACTTAATTGCTCGTGGTTTTGAATCTCAGCCGCTTCACTTTTAGTGTCGAGCGCCAGGTAGATATCACCCGCCCGGTCGTTGTTTTCGAATTCATCGCTGGGTTTGATGAATAGAGCACAAAGCCAGACTACGCAGGCGCAGCCTAGAGCAATATACTCAAGGATAGACATAGAATTTTGGTAGGCTTTGTTTATGGCGATTCTTTCTACGGAGCCCTTGGGAAAGCTCAGGGCGTAGGTCATGTCCTCGCTGATGCGTGCTACGTCAAAATCGCTCGGCAGATAACGGCGTAAATACATAGGCAAGACGGCAGTCCAAACGCATCCTCCTATAGTTGTGCCTACTGATCCTCCAAGCATCGTAGAGCACAACACGACGGAGGTCACGGCCGCAACTTCCTGGTGACTGACGACGCTTTGCACAGCAGCTTGGACCGGAGTGGTCAAGAACCCGGCGCCAACGGAGATGACTCCAAAAGCAAAGAGCATCACCATGAAACTTGCACCGTCTTTAGCGCAGGCTACGGCAAGCCAAATGATGCCACCCAAGTAAATGGTGGTCCCAGTTAGCACGGAGACTCGGAGGGTGGTGGTGGTTTCCCACTTCTTCCAGAACCGGATGATGAGCCCAGCAATGATACCTGTCGTGGTCGACGCTACGTTGAAGATGTTACCAGCATACCCAGCCTGGGAAATCGTCGCGAACTGAACTACTTGGAAGTACGACGTAAGGTAGATATCGAAACAGTAAAACGCCATGAAGTAGAAGAACACTGTCGCGCAACCCGCTAGCACTGTAGGTGACCGAAGCATCCGGATAGAGACGGTAGGGTACTTCGCAAACTTCACGTCGTACAACCCGAAGAGCGCCAGTAACACTGCGCCACACACGATCTCCGAAATAAACTGAGCCGACTTAAAGTACGTCGGGTCCGTAGAAGACAGCGTAAGCGGTACCAACAACAAAATAAGTGCACCCGCAAACATCACCGTTCCAATACTATCCATCTGTTCTAGGTAATACCAAACTTTCTCGTACCATGTCATGCCATGAGTCGAGTTGCTCATCGCACTCTCGTCACTTATCGTGCTCCTCACTCTCGTACTCTCAGTGTCTCTGACGTCAGTGTCTCTGACGTCAGTGTCTCTGACGTCAGTGTCTCTGACGTCAGTGTCATGGACTGCAACATCGTTATCAATGACTTGCTCGTTTCTTCTTGACTTCTGCCCACATTTGTACCTCAGTAATAGCAGCACGCCGCAGAGGGGACTTGCCGCAACGGGGAGTATGGCAGCCCACATGGCAATGCCGAGTCTCCATGTGGAGCCTGAGCCTCTCTTCAAAATCGCTTCGGCTAAGGGAGGCCCTATCCAGCCACTCACAAGGTAGGGCGTAGAGGGCACAACAGATAGCAAAACACGGTTGGCCAGCCCAGTGATATCGGCAATGATGAGCTGTATGATGATTAGGCACGATGTCTGACCCGCCACGTAGAACAGCTGTGCTGCTGTGTAGGTTCCGATGGAGTGCGTCACGGAAATCACGATGTATCCAATCACATAGAACACGACCGCAATGAACAGCGCTTCCGTTCTCCCCACGACATCGCAGACCTTTGCAGCAAGCGGCTTCAAAGCTGTACTCATTACGTTCAACGTTACTTGCACCGTCGACATCATCGAGTGCGCACTGAAGGCAGAAGTGATGTACGGCAACAGTGAGTACGTCGTGCTCGACTCCACGGCTGTGCACATGGCCATAAGGAAGATCCCCACATATACCAAAAGCAATGTCTGAGGCGTGAGGTACATGGCTAGGCGCTTCGCCTTCATAACGCCCTTCTGTAACTTGACGCCGTGCTCAACCTTGCTCCCAACACCTCCTGGCATTTTCCCACTGAAAAATAGCAGGAAGAAATATCTCAGCACGAAAGACCACGTGTGCGCACACACACCCATTCGTGTCCGTCGATGTGTAGTCCATCGCATGCACTAAACTCGTAATCAGCTGAAGCAGTGACCGCCAACCGGTTCGGACCAGCAGGACCGATACGGATATGGGCAATGAGGCTGATGACGTTTTTGTTGCGTCTTGTATCGGGGAGATAAAAATGTGTGAGGGGCATGTTCTACAATTACCTCATCAAAGCGTTTTTGAGTGACCAGTCACTGTTCAGTGATGTGAAGGCAATCGTGGATTGCCCATTGAAGTGCGACCCGGCAGAAGTTATTCGAGCTTGCCGAGACAAAGTTCCTCCCCGGGAGATAATGGCTTTATTGCATACTCCCGGAGCTGACTTGACGTTCCCCGTGCTTACGATCCCTGAGTCATTGCGCTATGGCCGAAACCGCTTCCTTGAGCGTCTCACAGACGCCAAGTCGGTGGCGAGGCGTCGTCCCAGACGCACGACTATAGGGTACTCTTCCGGTTCGGAAGAGGTATTGAAGAACATGGGACGTCGCAACAGTCTGTACAGCAGCAAGCCCGTAGACATGGCTCAGCTCCTGGACATGGCTTCGGACACGGCGGAAGCCATTGAGCGAGAAGGGAACAAGAGACTGCAGGCTCTGCAGGCGGAGGACAGCAAGGAGGTGGTAGCTTACGGAGAGGAGGATGTCGTGACTAAGAAAGCAGACGACCCAACTCGTGAACGAATGTTGAAGCAGTACTATGCGAGACTGCAAGTCCTCGGCACTTCCCTCATTCAGATTTGGACACGGTTCTACCGCCAGGTCTCTCCTACCTGGGCCCAAGACCGCAACTCCCTGATTCCACTGCCCAAGCCCTTCATCGTGCCCGGCGGCCGATTCATTGAAATTTACTACTGGGACAGTTACTGGATTATCCGAGGGCTGCTCTCCAGCGGGCTCATTGATGTAGCCAGAGACGCAATCGAGAACTTCCTCTACATGGTCGAGCGTTTCGGGTTCATTCCCAACGGCAGTCGCAAGTACTACCAAGACCGCTCACAGCCCCCCTTCCTTTCGACCATGATCCGAGCCTACTGGAACTCCACCGGCGACAAGGAGTTCATTGCGAACGCGTTCCCGCTGCTGGACAAAGAGTACCAGTTCTGGATGAACGAAAGACTGGGACACGCCGTTAACCTCCAAATGCCGGATCCCGCCAATCCATCGAAAACCACACACTGCGTCTTGAACCGTTTCTACTCCCTGGAAGTCACACCCAGACCAGAGTCATATCGCATTGACGAAATCACCGGGCGCCTGTACCTCGAATACAAGGGGGCTGCAGAGTCTCTCGAAGAACATTACCGTGCTGTCCGCGCCGGGGCAGAGTCTGGATGGGACTTTTCAAGTCGCTGGTTGAGACCGGCGATTGAAGGCTTGGGCGAGAGCGGTATCCGCCCGGACCACCGCATTGACCAAGAGCTACACAAGCTCTGTCTCATTGACATTGACACCTGCAACGTAATTCCCTGCGACTTGAACGGAATCTTGTTCGCCATGGAAAACGACCTAAGCTTCTTCGCCGAGCTTCTCGGACACCACGTACAAGCCCAAGCATATCAGGCCGCAGCCGCAAAGAGAAGGGCTGCCATGCTCCACTTCAACTGGGACCCGGAACAAGAACGCTGGATGGACTACGACATGAAGACCCAACGACTCAGCAAAGTCATCTCCGCTGCCTCCTTCATTCCCCTCTGGGCCGATGTGAACCCCGAACCCATGGACGATAAACGACGCATGCAATTAGCATCCAACCTCTCACCCATCATCAGACCCTACGGCATCGTCTCCACCCACGTCCGAGCCGGTCTCCAATGGGATTCGCCAAACGTCTGGGCCTGCAGCCATCATATTGCCGTTGACTTCATGTGCGGTGGACGCTTCTGGGAAACCACAAAGAAGGCGGAAGACGATAACGGCCCAGCCATGCAACTAGGCATCAACTGGGCCAGCCGCTTCGTTAACACCGTCCTCGATCGGTTCGAGTTCAGAGGTACCTGTTCTGAGAAATATCACTGCTACCGCCCGGGCAAGAGCGGGATGGACGGCGAATACGTCACTCAAGAAGGCTTCGGCTGGACAAATGGTGCTGTGCTAGACTTCCTTGAAAAATTTGGAACCAGACTCTCTCCCCAAGGGCTCTATGCCGCACCGAGACCGTACTAAAGCCATCGTACTAAACCAAGCTCACCCTCCCCAGGGAATCTTTGCCGCACCGAGACCATACCAAGTCCACCACACTAAATCAGGCTCACCCCGTGGGGCTCGATGTCGCGTCAAAACCGTATTCGGCCCGCCATGCTGGTCCTAAATCACTTTTTGCAAGGTTATACTCGCAAACCACTGTCCTTCAGAGCCGACAGAGTCGGGGCTTTGCTCTTGCTCAGTCGATGCTCTGTGAACTAAACAAACACGTCAACCTTTGTTCGCGATTCTTACCAAAAGACTCAAATCTTCCTTCAATGCGTCGCGCTGCTCGCTCAACGCTATCAGTTTCAGTCTGCTGTCTCCACGGCGGACCGGTAAGGAAAAAGGCGCTTGATGGGGTCTGATATCGGCTTCATGGCAAAACGATGCTATTTTACGCTGAAAATGTTTGAATGGCCAAGAGAGGCGAACCCCCGTAGTTGTAGTCTTGGTTGAGCGCTAATCCTAACGTTAATAATTCCAAGACGATGATGATTTTCATTTAATGCCGTTGTCGCACACGTGTGCGCGCCGCTATAATTCAGGATTCCGGCGCTCCCTAAGCGCCTAAGTTAAGATGCATTCACTGGATAAGATCAATCCCCAAGCCGTGCGCTTGGCGAGGCCACATGGCATACATGTGGGAGAAATGGTCTTCAAGGAGAAGACCGTTCTTGGATCTGGCTACTCTGGCGAAGTTAAGCAAGTGGAAGATGAAGGAGGACATAATTATGCCTTGAAGATTTCCAATGACAAATCTATACGCTTCATACTAAACGACTCGCCCAGCGCAAACGGGAGAACGGGGGCGACGCTTCCGGAGGCGAGTGAGTTTGAAAGGCTCAGGAAATTATATCACGCGGGCGTTCCTGTTCCCAGACCATACGGTTTTCAAATATATGCTAATGCGGATGGTATTGGGACAACTTCACTGCTGATGGACCTTGTGGATGGACCCACTTTGAGGGACTGGCTGAGTGCCCAACAAGGGGGAGTCACTGACAAAATTTCGGGGCGGTCGCAGCACCCGGTTATGACGTACCCGGATGCCTTGGCTCGAATCGACGTGGCAATTGCTGTGGTGGCGAGTCTCGTTAAGCTGAGGCCCTGGGGTTTGTTTGCTGATTTCAAGCCTCGAAATGTGATGATACGAGAGCAAAAAATGGACAAATCGAGGTACTTTTCTGCGTCGCTCGTGGACATTGGGGGGGTGGTTATGTATCAGGACGTGTCCACAAATTCGCACTACCGTCGGCCCGAGTCGTTAGATGAGGACCAATCGGTCATATTCTTCCATCCCATCAAAGACCGGTATCTGATTGAGACGACTTGTTCATACTTGTCTCCGGAAATGGCAATTTTGATCTCAGAGTACGACTACTGGCGAGGCCGATTGCACAACCACTTCTTTTCCACGCAAGTCGAGGACAATGTGACCGCGGCGGAGCAGGAGGTGGCTGCTCGAATCTACGGCGAAAGTCAAAAGAAGATTGGGCGGCAAGGTCGGAACGACCAGGTGGATCCGCGGGCGGTGCACAACTACCTTACTGCGCGGCGCCGGTTCAGTGCCGTGAACGTGTTGGGTCGTTTCTTTGCGATTCCGCAGTTGAACGGTGGCGCGTCCGCGACCGCAGTGTCTGCGCTGGACAACAACAGTGGCGTGCCGCTGCATTCGGACATTGTGGCGGTCTCGGAGAAGTCGACGGTGTTCACGATGGGGTTAGTGTTGACTGAGTTGTTTGGGGGCAAGCGCACCGGCCTGACGTCGTTGACGCGTTTGCGGGCGGTGAACGATATCTTCAGCTCGGAGCACCACAACGCGGAGTTCCGGATCGTGATGGAGTGGGAGGCGCGAAATGCGACCCTCGGTGCGCTGATCGGGTCTGCGGTGTCGACGCGTTGTCCGAACAGCAACGAGACGGACGGCCGGTCGGCGGTAACGCACAAGGCGCCTACACCCGAGCACACGGACATCAGTTGCGACTGTTATTTCGACTTGTACCGGCGATATGCCTACCCGTCTGAGGGCATCCTGCGCGTCCCGGACCCGCACGACCTCCACACCGGCATGGCGCCGCCCTATGACGTCGACTGCGCCGTCCGCGTCAAACGCCTCTTGGACTCCTGCCTCCGTTTCAGTCCCGGCCTCCGCCCCTCCCTCAACAATCTGCTCGAGGAACTCACTGGTCTCAAACGTTACATCTGCTCCAAGGGGGTCGTCCAACCTAAACCGAACCGGTTGACACCTAGCACTAGCATCGGGAGTCGGGCAGCCTCATCACTGAGGTGACCTGTGCGCCAAGCCGCTTCATGGTGGTCTAACCTTCCCGGAGTGGTCAAGGACGCCTTGTCTAAAGACGTCTGGATATAGGACGTCTTGCTTAGCATGTCTTGATTAAGGTAACGCTTCTTCTTTCAAGTCAGAACTACTTTTTGAATGTGCTCGAGGTCCTGGCGTGGATGCTCGAGATGTTGATCTGGCGGGAGTGAATTGGACTCTGCTGGTAGCGGCCTGGCTCAGTTGCGGCTCGGGTTTGATTTTGATCTCCGATTTCACGGCCTGCAACTTGGTCTGTAGGAGCGGGCGGCTTGCTGATTCAGGTTTATTGGATGAGGGGGTGCTGATCTTGGAAGGAGCGCTTTTTGGTGGAGTTCTGTTCGGGGATCTGGTGGGGGTTCTGGCGCGAGTGTGGTGGCGATTGGTTCCTCTGTTAGGTTCAGATATGTTGGAGTCAGATTTGACGGCGGGTTCAGATTTAATTGGTTTGTCGTCGTCATCGTCGTCTGGGGCATCGTCGTCGACAAGGTCGTCGGCCTCCAAATCTGCTGATTCGTCGTCTGAGTCGGTGGATCCGTCACAGTGAAGGTGTTCTCCGGAGAGGTCTCGGAGTTCGGGAAGATCGTTGAGTAGGATGTCGACTGTGCTGGGGGCATGTTCCTCCAGTGTATCGACGACCTCGAGAAGGTGTGGTGTGAGGTAGGCGGTGAGCGAGAAGAAGTGTAGGTAGTCTGTATCGAAGCAGGTGCGGAGGGCTTTGTCGCAGGCGATGACATGGCCATCATTTAGGTCGTGGTCTTTGATATATTTCCAGATGAGTTTAATAGCTTGGGATCGGGAGAGGGCGGTTTTGTCGAGTAGCTGGCTGAGCATAGGAGAGAGTCTGTAGACTCTCATAAGGTTGGCGGTATTGCCAGCTCGTCTGCCTTTTTTCCTTCGTTTGGGTCGTTTCGACCTGCCAGAAGATGTGGAGCGCTTGCCCGTTTTGGGTCGTGTGGTCGCTCGCGGGGTCTGTGCCCTGACCGTCTTGGACTTGATAGTGGTGGTCTTGATCTTGGTGGGTGTCTTGATAGTCCTGGATGTAGGCTTGGATGTAGGCTTGGATGTAGGGGGTGTGTTTTTCCTCTTGGGGGTCATTATTTTTTTAATGGAGAAGATTGGTAGTTACACAGAGAACATTGATGAGTATTTGTCATTCGAGAGACAGGCGGAGTACGTGGTGGAGGCTCAGCGGGCTCGCGAGGACCCGGTGTTAGCGGCTACGTTGTTCAAAAAGCGGATCGCATTCGGGACGGCGGGTTTGCGGGGTCCGATGCGTGCGGGAATCAGTGGCATGAATGTGGGCACAGTGTGGCGTGCGACGCAGGGGTTGTGTGAATACTTTATGGACAAGTTTGGATTAGAAGAATGTCGCTCACGTGGCGCTGTAATTGGCTTCGATGGGAGACACAATTCGGAGTACTTGGCTTCAGTAGCGGCCGCAGTGTTCTTGAGTCGCGAAATCCCGGTGTTCTTTGCCGACGAGGTCACGGCGACGCCGGTGACTCCATATGTGGTGGTGAAGGCGAAGGCGGTGTGCGGTGTTCAGGTCACGGCTTCACACAACCCCAAGGAAGACAACGGTTACAAAGTCTATGCCGACAATGGGGCCCAAATAATCCCGCCGATGGACCGTGACATCGCAAGTCTTATAGAACAGAACAAGGCACCGTGGCCAGAGGTAGAAGGCATAGTCGACCACCACCTGCGTCGTCTGAACCCGCTGCATCCACGACGTTCATTGGCACGCATGGAGCTGCCCCAATACTGGGCTCAGTTCAAGGCTGACGCGACCGCTGCACTCAAGATGGAGCCTGGCGAATTCGCAAAATCCTCTCTCAAGGTTGTCTACACCGCCATGCACGGTGTTGGCTACCGTTTCGTTCGCGACCTACTGGTTGACACTCTCGGATTCCCAGCCACCCAGTTCGAACCCGTCCCCGGCCAAATGCACCCGGACCCCGAATTCCCCACCGTCCGATTCCCCAACCCCGAGGAAGCCGGAGCACTGGACCTAGCCAAGGCCCACGCTCGGGCAACTGGCGCAGACCTCATCATCGCTAACGACCCCGATGCTGACCGATTTGCGGCCGTCGAGGTTTGCAGTGATGGCTCCTTCAGAACTTTTACTGGAGACGAACTTGGCGTCATGCTCGGCATCATTTGCTACGAGAACCTCACCGGCCAGACCGTCAGTCTCCCTAATGGTGACTCTGCCTCCACTGCGGACTTGTCGTTTGTGTGTTCAGCGGTGAGCAGCAAGTTCTTTGAGCGTTTCGCTGCGCGCCAGAAGGGCGTGGTGTACCGCGAGACTTTGACTGGGTTCAAATGGATGGTGAACGTGGCGTTGGCAATGGCGCGCGAGGGCGTTAGGCCGTGCTTCTGTTATGAGGAGGCGTTGGGTTACGGCTTGTGCGTGGAAGCTATACCGGACAAGTGTGGACTGACGGCGGCTGCGGCGATGACGAAGAAGGCTTCGCAACTGAAGGCCACCGGCCAGACGCTCTCACAATGGTTGGAGGGGCTCATGTGCGCCGCTGGCGGATATTTCGCCACTGACAATTCCTACTTCCGGGCATCTGACCCCGCGATCACCAAGGCCATTGTCGGTGCCTTTCGGGACAAGCACTACGGCCGTGGAGCCGACGGGAGCCACCAGGTAGCTGGCTACAAGGTAATACGCGTCCGCGACTTGGGCGTCAACTACGACTCCAGCACCGCCGAGCACACGTGTGTGCTGCCCGCCGGCGATGACATGCTCACTCTGGAGTTCGCCAACGGCGCACGCCTCACACTACGCGGCTCCGGCACCGAACCGAAACTCAAATACTACTCCGAAATGACCAGCCAGACCAGCATACAAGATGCCAAGGAACAACTGGGACGGTGCGTCCGGGCCGTCCTCAAAGAAATTCTGCACCCCTACAAACTGGAACATGCCATCGACCCCCAATTCACCGACTAATCGGCCCCCCTTCCTTCACTAACCCGCCCATCACCCCGCCCAACACCCCGCCGGTTGTGGCGGCCTTTGCTATTTTTTTCAATGAAAAACGCACAACTATTGACGTGTGCGGAAACCCTCCAACTCCTCAAGCAGAGTCCGTACAGCAAGCACCTTGACCCCTCGGTTAACGACAAGAACATGCTGCGGACCGTCGCCGCCACCCAAGCCAACAGTGAGACAGACCACGTACCATCCCTAGACCACCATGTTTGTGACTGCAGTCGGGTACCTGAGCCTGTACCAAGGCGTGTGTGCGAATGGCGAACAAATGGCGCATCGGCTGGTTGAACAGTTTCCTTCGTTAACTCAGTTCGACGTCATGCAGATAATCAACATTGCGCCGACCACCGTGGTGCACTTGTATTCCGTGATTGACCGTTGCAGCGAACGCTACACCGAGGACGACTTGAACACGATGCTGGCTCTCATCAGTGACGCGTTCGGCAACGATGGCAACGCCCTTGTCGGCGATCCGCTTGTCAACAACGAAAACAGTTTGCGGGGCGACGCCTGACAGGAACAGGGTGGAAGACAGAGTGTGAGGTCGAACGTGAGATACAGATGAGAGGGCCAGATGCCGACCAATATAACAGGAGGGTGACAGGTTGGGGGTCACATTGCGGGGTCAGGGCTTTAGGCCAGACTTTCAGACTCGTGTCTACTAACTATAAAAAAGTGCCTCTAGGCGGTAGTGGTGGGTTCCGCAGTGGCAGCAGGTTTGGAAGCGGTGAGGGCGCTGGGTGCAGCGGAAGCGGTGGCGGTGGCTTCGGCGGAAGCGGAAGCGGAGGCGGAGGCGGAAGCGGAGGCCGAAGCGGAGCCTGACGTGCCGGGGACGGCGGAAGGTTGTTGTTGTCCGCGCTTGAGCTGGCCAACCTTGTATGCGACAGCCTGAACGTCCCTAAGTTTGAAATAGAAGGGAAGAGCGGTGATAGTGTTAACGTGGCGGATTGTGTCTTCGCGAGTGGGGTTCTCGATAGCCTCCTGAATGACGGCTGCGCTGTCTTCCAGCGCCTTATCTAGCTCCTTCTGTAGCTTCTCTATCTGCTCCTCGTTCGCCAGGTCGATCGCGCCCTGCGCCGTCACCGCATCCTCCATCTTCTTCCCAGTTGACTCCGTCAACTCCTTCAGCTTGGTGTTCTCAGGGGGGGCCAAGTACGCCTCCACCGCCGCCTGCATCTTCACCTGTGTCTTCATCAAAAAGTCCTCAGCCTCAGCCAGACACGCCTCCAGAGCAGGGTCCGCCGCAGGGGCCACCGGGGCCGCCGAAGCCACATCAACAGCCGAACCCAACAAAGCGACAATGTCCAGGGACGCGCAGGACTTCTTGCTCACAACTCCACGTGCCATTCTTCGAAATTTTTTTAAATTTTTTTCCACGCCGGAATTTCAAGACCGACAGTTTCGAACCGGCCACGCCCTCGAACCTCAGACTCATCAGCCTTCAGTGGGCTCACCTCATGAGTCGACGATGTGCCAAACCTGCAGGGATGTTAATTATTACCCTGTAATTACCCCGTCCTATTGCAGCGTGCATCACCCTCTGTTGCGTCATCCTTGTGCTGCATTATCGGAGCAGCGCTGCATCCTCTCCTCACCTTCTTAATTGATCAGTTTTACCTTCGAGTGCGCGATCCGCCAACCCCATGAGGCCGGCACCAGACTTTCGCAGCCCCACCAGGTCTCCGCAGCGTCAAGTGCAGTCATTCTGACCCCGGCCCCCGACTTGGTTTCAATTCAGATTTCTTAATTGACCGGCCCTGAGTTTGATTGGCTCTCAGTTCGCCTACTCTCATCTCCGACTACCATGACCTGTGGCTAGCATCGCCTGTGGCTAGCATGGCCTGTGGCTAGCATGGCCTGTGACTAGCATGACCTCCGACTAGCATGTGACTGGCAAGACCTCCGACTGACATGACCTCCGACTAAATTTGCTTTGCATTGGTGGGGCAGCAACGCGGTCAGCGGGCAGGTGGTTCCTCGGCGAAATTGCTTGGCGTACGTCTCCAGGGAACTTGGCGTTTAGTGAAACGTTTTTGGGTTCACTTTAAGATCCAGAAACAGGTCTGTATTTTTAGGGGATCGTTTATCTGTTGAGCGAGTATCGGTGAAGGGAACAGATGAAGACTATTTTGTCGAGGAGAAGTCGGCCGTGTCTGGCACCTTACTTGTTGCCTCATGATCGCGCGACGTGTATGCAGCCGCGTTTTGCGGGAGGGCTGTCGTGGGAGTGTCCTCTGGCTTCGAGTACGCATCAATTTGACGGGGAACGTCGAGCTAACGGGAAACGTCGAGCTAACGGGGAGCGTCGAGCTAACGGGGAACGTCGAGCTAACGGGGAACGTCGAGTGTATGCTGGTCTAGGTAGTACTTTGACTAATTTCGCGGAGGGTGTGATAGAGAGTGACGCGGTTGCAAACAAAAAGTTGCACGAGTTGTTGTCTGCGGAGGAGTGGGGAAGGGTGAAGAGTATAACGAGAAAAGACTTGGAGAATTGTCAGCTGGCTTACTTGGAGCTTGGAGCCATCATCTCGATGTTTCTAGACGACCCATTCGGAGATGTGACGTTGGAGACGAAGGCGTGGCTAAGTCCGATGTTAGGGATGGAGAAGGGAGCGGTAGCCTGGAGACATTGCGATAGTAACTGGGTAACGGGCTGTCTTCTGCAGCGTTCCGCCGTCCCGACGGATAAGCTGGTCAACTTTTGTGTGGACACGCTGCGGTATGTGCCAGCTGTTTCCAGCAAGCTAATCCCTGAGTTTGCGAAGCCGATGGCCCGGCTCGGTGAGTACAGGAACCGAATGTGGTTGAGGGGGGCGTCACTGAGCGGAGCGAGGCAAGCACTCCTACGGCGCGTAGCAGATTTGTCGGCCTCCATCACGGCCGACGCGTTTGGAAAGCTTGTGTTCTCCGCGTGCACACACAAAAAACGTTTCTTCTCTTGTCATCGTCAGCGGCAGCCGCGTCCAGCGCCTCGTTCATACCTAAAGCAACTTCTTAGGCCACAGCCATGGGTGGACGCACAGGACTATTTTATTGAAAGTTTACAGGCGCACCGGTGCTTACTTCACGCCGTTTGCCAAAGCGGCGGACCGTAAGGCTCCTTTATTTCCGGAGAACGATGCGGCAATGAAATTATCCATGCTACTCAAGAGTGATTGGGCACGACTGAACGAAATGGACGACGAGGATGTAGAGACATGTAGCTTGGCCTATTACGAGCTGGGCACTATTGTGGAAAAGTATATACACGGTGCCTTTGGAACTGTATGTTTCCGTGCTTTAGATCAAGTGGCTCGAGCAATGCGTCTTGGAGAACGATCGCTGTTAGTTCGGGGCTGGATTGCGGGATGCATCCTACAACACGCGAAGGTGCCTATTCCCATTCTCGCCCAGTTCTGCATCGATGACCTGAATTACGAACCACCGTACTGCTGGAGTCTGGAGTGTCTGAAAGCTACGACTAAATCTTGGCTCAAACGCATCGGCAGCCAAATCGAAGCACAATACCAAAAGCGATGGAGCAGCCACACCGATCTAACTGCTCGTTTGTCAGCATTGAATAAGAGATTGTCAATCCCTCAATATATCGCTCTTAAATCTGACGGGAGAAACTTCTGTCTGAAACACTGCACTCTGCCGAGCACTACTGAAGTGCCCATCGTATCACAGGCCACGAGAAGTACAAAGGGGACACGAATTCCAAAGGCGAAGCGAACCCTAGAGGTTGAAGAAGAAAACCTATCTTGCAAGAGGAAAAAAAAGTCATCCACACATGTGGCTTCGGCCATGGTGACCTCGACGACGGAAGAAAACGAATTGATGTATTGCCACCCCAATGATCTGATCGAATTCCTGCACTGGGTTGAATCAGGAATGTACAATCATTCCACCCCCTAACACCCTCTTTAACACTCGTTCGGTTGGCCCCTTATCCGTGGCTTTCATTAAGCCGTTTTTAAACGTGCTCAATATCGGAATAAATTCTTGGGAAATATTTGGGTTGGGGGTGTCAAATTCGATCATGCAGATTTATCAATTACAGAACACTCACTCACAGGTTCCACCACATGGCACTCCTCAGCTTCGAATGGCAGAAGTTCCTCCAGAAGCGGTCGAATCGTTGACTAAATAGCTACTACCGCAAGAACTAGTCCACTCTATCACAAGCAGAACATGGCCATCGTACCGCTGGATCATCCATTCTAGACTTCAATACCAGCGACTTCAATACGAGCCCTTCAATCCAGCTTCAAATAAAGTCAAGCGACCACGGTATCCGTCTCAGAAGGAACTGAAAAGTTTTGCCAGCCAATGAGACCAGAACGCGAGGCGGTTGACACCTTCATGGTGGCCCCTCTCCATCATGGACCCCGTAAGAAACTGCCACAAAGGCCTGCAACGAAATTCGTTCTCCTGTTTGAACCACCGTGTTGAGTTGGTGACCATACCCTCTGATTCCCCACAAGGTCCTCTTGGAAAACAGATAGTTTCCGTAAACGTGGGTCGTTTCGCGGGCGCCTACTCCCGAGTTCGATGCCTAGCGATGGCAACCATGTTCCGTATCGGGGGTTTAGTTCTCTATCTCTATTCGGTTTTGTGACCGTTTATTAACTGAGCCCCGGAGATATGAAGACGACTGCATCCTTGACTTCATGGAGAACTCTGCCTGCTGTTGCCCCATTGACATGCATGTTACCTCATGTGAATTGCGAAAGCACGAGCCCGTGGCTTGCGGGGGGAATTACCTTGGGGAGCGAACCTGATTCGGATACGCATCAAGTCCGTACGGAATTAGTGTATGTTGACACGCATAGCGACTTGACGAGTTTTGCGGATGGTGTGATAGAGAGTGACGCGGTTGCAAATAAGATGTTGCACGAGTTATTGTCTGCGATGGAGTGGAGAAGGGTGAAGAGTATAACGAGAGAAGACTTGGAGAATTGTCAGCTGGCTTACTTGGAGCTCGGAGCCATCATTTCGATGTTTCTAGACGATCCATTCGGAGATGTGACATTGGAGACGAAGGCGTGGCTGAGTCCGATGTTAGGGATCCAGAAGGGAGCAGTAGCCTGGAGACATTGCGATAGTAACTGGGTAACGGGCTGTCTTCTACAGCGCTCCACCGTCCCGACGAGGAAGCTGGTCAACTTTTGTGTGCACACGCTGCACTACATGCCAGTGGTGAGGAACGTAACTCTTGAGTGTTTGAAAAAAAGACCGCGGTTCCGCGACTATAGGATACGAGCGCCGGTGGCTAATGCTGGTAAAGTATTGCTAGAAATCACGCAACGTTTGTCGGGCTCCTTCACAGTTGTGGAGTTCGGTCAACTAATGGCTGCAGCGGCGTCTTCAAGAAAAGGTTTTCTTGACCCGTTGGACTCCCGCTTACTGCCTAATGGGGAACCGGTGGATGAAACCTCCCTCCCGATAATTTATCGACGCGATGAACTCCGCCTTACTAAATGTGGAAAGGCCAGAGCCAGGCTCCTTTCGGAAAGCGATGCGAAAGCAAAGACCTGGAACCTCCTGGGCGGGAATTTGACTAAACTGAACGGAATGGGGCCTGAGGATTTAAAGTCATGTAGCTTGGCCTATTTTGAGCTGGGCAGCATTGCAGAGCAGTATATACACGGTGCCTTTGGAACTGTATGTTTGCCAGCGCTACGACAGGTGTCAGGTGTCATGTGTCGTGGGTCCGGTACAGTGCAGGTTCGGGGTTGGGTTGCGGGATGCATATTACAGTATGCGAGAGTGCCCATTTCCGCCCTAGTTAGGTTCTGCGTGCTCGACCTGAATTACGAACCGCCAAAAGGACCTCTACTAGAGTGTTTAAGATCCCAAACGGACCGCTACAGAGCCAGACGATTAAAACAAGAAAGTAACTACTTGACAGAACTAACTGCTCGTGTATCTGCCCTGACTGAGAAGATCTCAATTCCTGAATATGTCGCTCTGATAACAAATAAACAACGGGCCCTGAACTATGTTGTAAAGCGCCTGGCCCCTGTTGCCGCCCACGAGACCCATTCATCACCCCACCTGAGCGACTACTCACCCCAGCTGAGCGACTACTCACCCCAGCTGAGCGACTCACCACCTCAAACCGTACCGACTTTATCCACGAACTTGATCACGGCTACGAAGCGGACCACAGACAGAAATGAGCTTGAAAAGAGTAAGAGAAAGAAGCCGTCCGTAGATCTGGCCAGGTCAACTGTAGAAGGCGCTTCGGGATTGATGTATTGTCACCCTAATGATATGATCGAATTTCTGAACTGGGTGGAATCAGGAATGTACGAAAGTTCACCTCAGGCAGTATGCTCCTCTTAAGCAACAGAGCACGAAGGTTCGAAGCCACGCAGTTCCACACGGTCCCGAAGAATAGGCATTAAGGGAAGGTCATGCACATTTACGTACACCCATGTCTTCAGCAGTTTGCGCTGCTTCAAATTGATACCACACCTGATGTGCATCCATGTACATCAGGTGTGCTATCATAGCTCCTTGAACTCGTGAATTTGCCAACACTAATTGAGCCGGCAGCAATTCCAACTCGACTGACTCGCCAATTACACACCAAGTACATTAAGTTGCATTTTTAAAAGCACAATATAATGGTATTTAAAGCACAATATAAGATGCCACCGATAGTCAAATCGTTGCGCTCCTGTTTGATTATGGACGGGTGTCTGCATTGAACTTCTGTGTGGCTGAGGTGACTTGTTCGTGAGGTGTTGTTCATGTGGTATGTGGTGTTGTCCATGCTGTGTGGGTGTGGTGTTTAAAACAATTTGTCCACCAAACAATTTGTGGATCAATGTTTCAAGTGTGGTTAAGTTTCGATGTCGTCTTTTGCTTGGTTCTGAAAGACGATTTGAGGGCCAAATTTTACCCGGTGTGTTATTAAGTGTGTACTGAACGACATGAAGACGATTCCGTGCTCAGTTCCGAGAAGAACTCTGCCGAGTCTCATGCCTTGCTTGCTGCCTCGTTTGAATTATGGACGCTCGAATTGCTTCAGTCCATGTCTTGCGGGGGGGGTGGCCATGGGTTTCGAACCATGTTCGGATACGCATCGAGCCGAAGCTGTGTATGTTCGTAGCTACAGTACCTTGGCCAGTTTGGCGGAGGGTGTGGTGGAGAGTGCCCCGGTTGCAAACAAAAAGTTGCACGAATTGTTGTCTATGGAGGAGTGGAGAAGGGTGAAGAGTATAACGAGAGAAGACTTGGAGAATTGTCAGTTGGCTTACTTGGAGCTTGGAGCCATCATCTCCATGTTTCTGTCTGACCCCTTTGGAGATGTGACGTTGGAGACGAAGGCGTGGCTAGGTCCGATACTGGGGAATCAGAAGGTGACGCTATCGGGGAGCCAAAAGGGGCAGCTGTTGTGGAGACATTGCGACAGTAATTGGGTGACAGGTTGCTTTCTACAGCGTTCCGACGTCCCGACGGATAAGCTGGTCAACTTTTGTGTGGATACGCTGCACTATATGCCTGTGGTGAGAAACGTGATCCTGGAGTGTTTGAAACCCACACCACGGCCTCGGAACTACAGGAACCGAAAATCGGTAGCGGGTGCTCGGGAAATACTAATGCGTATCATGGCAGGGTTATCAACGTCCTCCCTTGGTGCCGAAAGATTTGGAAAACTGATAGTATCAACACCAGCGACCAAGAAAAGTTTCTTTCCTTCTATAGATGTTACGACCTTACCGTCAACGTCGCCCCGTTTATTCCTAGACAGACCCATCAGGTCTGTGTCATGGACAAAAGTTAAGGACGACAGTATGTCACGACACACAGTTTATAGACGCACTCAAGCCAGCTTCTCAAGGTATGCAAAATCTCAGGATCCAAAAACATCAGTGTTCCCACAAGACGACGTGGAACTAAAGTTAGACAATCTGCTTGATGGAGATTGGACAAGTCTGAATGGATTGAAGGGGGAGGATGTGTTGAAGTCTACTCTGGCCTATTTCGAGCTGGGGACAATTATAGAGAAATATATACTTGGTGCCTTTGGAAGTGTATGTTCTTCCATGTTGCAAAAGGTGGCCACAGCGATGCATGACGGACGTCGATCATTACCAGTTCGGGGGTGGATCGCAGGGTGTATATTACGCTATTCGAAAGTACCCATTTACAATCTAATCCAATTCTGTGTTCGTGACCTCAGTTATAAACCGCCCGAAAGACCGATTTTAGAATGTCTTAGATTCAAATCGAACACAACCTTCAGGACTATAGAAGATGGTAGGCATGAGGAGTATTGCGCGAGCATGATTGCTCGACTATCTGGCCTATCTGATATCGTATCAATCCCTGAATGGATCGCATTAACATCAGATAAAGAGCGGCTACTCAGATATATAGTCCAACAGACACTCCCGAGTTCTGAACCACCGAGTTCTGAACCACCGACCGTACCATCAAAAGAGGCGAAACGAACTACGCAAGCCAAACGGACTACGGAGACTGAAGAAGGGTGCCTTTCTTACAAGAGAAGAAAGCCATACGCACATGTGACTTCGACCACGGAAGAAGGCGGATTCATGTATTGCCATCCCAATGATCTGATCGAATTCCTGGACTGGGTTGAATCAGGAATGTGCGAACATCCAGCCAGAATGCCCTGCTCCTCGTGAGGCGAGCAACCCGGTTACAACGAGCACGTACGCGGCTGCTGGTATGGTCCTGTTTGCACCGTCCGCCCTGGTCGCATTTTCGGGCTGCGAAAAAGCACGCCAGACGTTGGCCAAACAACACCACGTTGGGCCAACGTCTCAGGAGTCTTTTTCGTTCTCCAGACGCGTGTTTTGTCTATGCACACACAAATAGTATGTGCGCATGTGGTTGGCTGTGCTATTCATTTTCGTATCTACCTCGGTGGTTTGTGGTCTCTCTCGACGTGTACGGGACAACGAACTTTTTTAACCGGGCTAAACCGGAAGCAAAAAACTTGATGAGGACTGCCGCTTGCTCGTCCAAAAAGCTCTCTCCGTTTTCTCTGTTACTCCAGACCGGTTCGGTTCAGACCGGTTCGGTTCAGACCAGTTCGGTTCAGACCAGTTCGGGTGACCCACGGTCGTCATTGAAGGCGTCGGTGTCGCCACTACGGCGCTTGTATGCGCCAATCGTACCATCTCACGAAGAAGACGGTTCGCGAGTTTACGTGAATGGCTCCATCATGTTGAACGACTTAGCCTTGGGTAAGCGCCTTTTCGCGGATGTGTACGCGGCTCGTGCGGCGGTGAATGGCTTGTTATCCATGGACGAGTGGCGAAAGTTGCAGCAGATAACCGAATTGGATTTAAGTGAATGCCAGCTTGTTTATGTCGAGTTGGCTGCGATCATTTCTATGTATATCAAGAACGCGTTCGGCGACATATCGAACGCGATTAAAACATTAATTCAGACGTCCATGGGTGCCGTAGCACCAACTATTCTGCAACACTGGGTTACCGGTTGCTTGCTCTATCGTTCTGGAATTTGCACACGGAAACTTTCGAACTTCTGTTTAGATATTTTAAAGCACGTGCCTGGCCAGCCGCTATGGTTACTGGAGTGTACCCGAAAGGTTGTCAAGAACAAAAAAGTGCGACAAAGAAAGCCTTTACCGCAGGGCAGGCCGCGGTTCCTCGCCTTCACCGAAGAACTGGCCGTCACGATAACTGCACCCAGCTTCGCGAAACTGGCCTGCGCCAGACCCGCTGTCATTGAGAACTACTGTCACGTCCGCAAAAACATTTCGAGTCCTGGCACCAATCCCCTTTCTTCTAGCACCAGCCCCCGTGGTTCTAACATCAAGCCCACTGGTTCTAACATCAAGCCCACTGGTTCTAACATCAAGCCCACTGGTTCTAACATCAAGCCCACTGGTTCTAACATCAAGCCCACTGGTTCTAACATCAAGCCCACTGGTTCTAACATCAAGCCCACTGGTTCTGACAGCACGAAGGTGTATCAGCCGACGGAGGGCTTCTTTACACCATTCGGGACGGGAGTGTTGAACGCCCTGTCAGGGAGATCCTTTCGGGATGAGAGTGCTGAATGTTCAATACTGACGAAAATGAACCAGCTGTTCGCCTGCCACGTGGAGAAATTGAGCGGCGAATTTGAGGCGAAGGATTTGGAGGCCTGCAGTTTGGACTACTTCGAACTGGCATCAATCATCGAAAGGCATATAGAAGGGGCGTTCGGAACCGTTAGTGACTGCCAACTGAGAATGGTTGCCACAGCACTGGGATACCGACGCCGGTCCGTACTGATTCGTAGCTGGGTATCCGGCTGCATCCTACAGTACGTCAAAGCCTCCATTCAAGACCTCATCACGTTCTGTACAGATCAACTCAAGTACAAACCACCTACTGACCGCCGCAGAACTCTACTGTGTTTGAGAAACAGATTTGAACCTGTCTCCCTCTACCTACAAAGACCATGCACCTTTCCTAAGCAAATGCTTACAGAAATGCTCATAGGCCTAGACCGCAAACTCTCCTTCGCCCAACTACAGAACCTCACCACCGCCACCATAGAACAGCAAAGGCAGTACTTGGCTCACGTTGCCGCTGCCAGACGTCTGATCGACCGCAAATCCAACGCCCTCGACGACGTTAGCCCCCTTGACCTCGCACCTCAAAGGCCGCCGGCCCGCCACGACCTCGTCCCTGCTGGTCCACCTGCCTCTCACCATCCCGTCCCTGTTGGTTCGCCGGCTTCCCACGACCTCGCCCCGTGGGGTCCACCGGCTTCCCACAGCCTCGCAGCTTCCCACGACCTCGCCCCTTGGGGACCACCGACCTCTCACGGCCTCGCCCCGTGGGGTCCGCTGGCCCCCGATGGCCTTGCCCCTTGGGGACCAGCAGCCTCTTCCGGCCTCGCCCCTGTTGGTCCGCCGGCCTCCCACGCCCCTTGGGGTCCAGCAACCTCAGGCGACCTCGCCCCTCGGGGTCCAGCCCCAGGCCACCCGGCCCCCCGGGGTCCGGCCCCAGGTGGCCTCGCTCCTTGGGGCCCGCAGGTCGTTGATGATTTCTCCCCTTGGGGTCCGCAGGTCGTCGATGATTTCGGCCCTTGGGATCCGCCGGCACCCAAGAAGCAACGCGCCGGTGAGCTGACGTAGTGCGACTGACCGACCCCACTGATGGCGGGGACTTGCTGAACGGCAGGGCCGGTCATGATCATATTTTTGCGACAACGAACGCATAGACAAATGCATGGTCGTCGGACCGCTTTCTGCTGGTGTCCTGAACACACGCGCTCGATGAGGGCCGGGAGAGTGAGTCATCCGGATGATCCGGATGGAAAAAAAAAAAAGGCGGGATGCGGACCGTATGTGCAGGGTCTTGCGTGCGTTCTCGCTGTGCCTTGTTTGTAAGTCCATGTCTCGGCGCATTGTCATTGGAAGGGGGTGCCTGGAACGCGTCGTTCGTCTATTTCCTGGAGAACGGTTCCGTTGTGGAGAACGGTTCCGTTGTGGAGAACGGTTCCGTTGTGGAGAACGGTTCCGTTGTGGAGAACGGTTCCGTTGTGGAGAACGGTTCCGTTGTGGACAGCGGTTCCGTTGTGGAGAACGGTGCGCTTAAGAACGGTTTGTCTTGTTCTGTGGTTTGCCAGAATGAGTCTATTTACGTGGGTACTCGTCGTCGTGCTAGGGCGAGTTATTCTCGGGTTAAAGATACAGATTATGTGTCTGTGAGTGAAGCGAAGATTGAGGGTGTGTTATCATCTGAAGAGTGGACTAGGTTGCGGGGGATTGAGGAGGCGGATTTGCGAGAGTGCCGATTGATATACGTAGAGTTGGGTGCGATACTATCATCGTTTGCGTCAAGGCCGGTTGGTTTCGTATCGTCTGTACATTGGCCGAGTTGGTTTGGTAGTATGCCGTTGCATTTAATCGAAGTATGGATAACGGGTTGTCTGTTACAGCGTTCAGGAGTTTCTATAAGTCGTTTAGCAAAATTATGCGTGGAATTAGGATATGTTCCACCCCGGTCTCGTTGGAGGTTGGAATGTCTTCGGGAGAAGCCCCGTATTCTATATGGGGATAAACGATACTCTGATCAAGCCAGACAGCTGCTTACGCGTCTGGAAACGGAACTGGTCGGGTCAGTGACGGCTGGTACTTTCGCCCGCATGGCCACGGCCTCAAGCGTTACGCAGAAAGCCTGGCTACTATCTTTCAGATCCTTCGACGCGTCCTCGGACGAGCACGTCAGATATATCAGACCCACAGCCTGGGTCACCTCACACATGAACAATCAAAGGGCTGAAATTTACGCCACGAAAACCACCTCAGGAGTTATTCCCACCGATTCCCACTTAACGGAAGCTGTTCCCACCGACGGAGGAGCGTACCGATATACCAGGGGTAATTTAACTCAATTTGCCAGGAAGAACAAAGCACCAGTGCTCACAGACAAACGAGTACAAGACAAGCTCACGGCGCTGGTAAACCGTGACTGGATGCGATTAGGTTCGATGCAATCGACGGACTTCGAGGCTTGCAGCTTAGCGTACGTAGAATTGGGTACAGTCATTGTTAAGCACGTCCACCACGCATTCGGCATCGCTTCTGCACCAGTATTGGAACAGGTGGCTACCGCATTGGACAAGGGACGTTTTACATCACCTGTACTCGGCTGGGTAGCCGGGTGTATCCTCCAATATGCCCGCTCATCAATTAACGATCTTGCCAAATTCTGTATACACGATCTCGCCTATAGACCTTTACCCGATCTCATGCTCGAATGCCTATTTCGCAAACACGAAACTCACTTGCAGTATCTTAAAAGAAAGGTCTATGATGACCCCTTAAATTACCTCATCCAACTTGTCTCCGGTCTGACGAAGAAAATATCACTGTCTGAATTCGCCGCGCTTATGCCCACAACACAATATTACAAGAAGGAATACCTCCAGGAATACTCGTACTACACTCAGCTACAAACCGGCATGCGACCACGGAATCGAACCGGCGGTAAAATGATCAAAAGTGGCTCGGCGAAGCAGACCATCAAAAGCGGCAAGAGGAAAAAAACAGGCCTCTCTGATACCGTGGCGAAAACGACTGACACCGATACGGTGAACATGGATAAAAAGACCAAGACATCTCCCCCAGCCCAGTTGGCAACAGCGATTGTACAAGACGCCGACCCGTTGATGTATTGCCACCCAGATGACGTGATTGAATTTCTTCGCTGGGTCGAATCACGGTAGCATGTGCCTACACACCGAGATCTGCCGACACGCTGGGGGCTGACACGGCTAATTAACTATATAGCAGGAGATGCAGGGTTGCTATTCGATCAATGACGTGTACGTTTCGGCTAATCAGCGAAGAAGACCCTTTGGCCCCCTTTAGCTTCGAAGTTCGTTGAAGTTTTGCGGCGTGGAAAAAAGTCGGGTTTAAGCGACGATGGCAGAGGCCTTGGCAGCGGTGTACTTCCAGGTGGCAGGAAGACGGCGTCTGCTTCTGTAGTAGCGGGCGAGTCTGTGGATCTTGGACTCGGTGAGGCCCACACGATACTTGCAGGATATATCACTATGGGCTTCTTCTTACCGTCGTCGTACGTGCGAGCCATGTTTTTTCTCCGTAAAAAACCCGTCAGGCTCTCGTCGGAGATCCAGAGTGAAAAAGGCAAAACAAGGTAGCAGGTTTTTGGCAGAAAGGTTGTGAACAAACCATAACACAGTCAGTCCACGGTGTGGAACTACAGTCCACGGTGTGGAACTACAGTCCACGGTGAATCTCTGCACTAGAGGGGGGGGGGGTTACTGTTGGCAAATTAATGGATCTAAAGAATGTTGGTCACTCTCTGATCCAGGTCGACGCATTCGCCGTATGTCAGAGTGATAAGTTTATGGTCCGGTTTGGCAAGTCTATCCAGCTGGAACGGTTCGAGTCGATTGGTTACGTCCAGAGCATGGGGTCCGTTGTTAACGTACTCCGTGACAAGATCTTCAATACAGAGGAAGCCCTGTTCCTCAAAGTTCTCTTCCACAAGTATATTGGTTGATAGTGGTACTATGGCCGTATCATCGCTAGCGTTGTTGTCCTGACCGGTGGTTGGTTCGCCGTCTTCAGTCTTGGATTCTTTCACCTTATTGATTTTGAGGGAGGCGCGTGTGCTCAGTAATTTTCGAAGAGTCTCCACAGAGATGGCGCCGTAGATGACGAAAGTGCCAAGTTGCTTCAGCATATTGATGTTATCGCGAGTGTTTGGTAGCACGGTGGCCTTGAACGGTTTTGATATCCGTAAGCGATTTAGTTCCTTGCGTACAGCTTTACATGGCAACAACTTATCTGAGCTTCGGATGACCATAACACATCCGCTACCCTTGAGAGGTTTCGGCAACCGCTTGTGTTTGGCAGCTTGACTGAACCGTCGTTTGGACCTTATCCTCTGTAGCGCGTCCATTGCCACCGCGTTCGCCGTCTTGGGCAACTCCGGCTTGAGAACCTTCTTTTTGCGCAACTTAGCTCGGTCCTCTGCCGTAGACCGCTCTATGAAGGTCTCCTTTCGCCGCCGCAAGACCACGGCAGACTTGGACGTCGACGGTTCACCACTCTTCAACATGTCCACCGGATAAAATAAAATATTACCCCGGCTAATCTGCGTCCTCCTTCCAAGCAGCTACGGCAAATAAACGGTACATTATCAATAACGCGTTCACCTTCACAATACTACACTTGCGCGGCACTCACTACTGGGCTCCACAAGCCAACTAGAGCCCCAACTAGAGCCCGTTAAAAATGTTCGTCAGAAAGTGTTTGGGAGTGGGGGGGGGTTTAGGGTGGAGTGGGGTTTAGGGCGGAGATGGATTTTTGCCCCTCTTAATAAATATGCGCCAGCGGCCCTACCATATAACGAAACGGGACAAGGAGGAAGGCAGCAGGGCTACGAGTGCACTGAGGCAGGTAGCGGCCTTGCAGAAGAGTGCCGCTGAACCTCGGGCTGGCGGAATCGGTGCAAAAGCGTGCAACGAGTACACAACTACAGGTACGCCACCAACCGCGTTTGGATGGCGGGCCTCCGCACACTTTGTCCGCACACTTTGAACGCACACTTTGAACGCACACTTTGAATGCATACTTTGAACATACTTTGTGTTTCAGCTTCGTGTCGGTTCGACACTCGATGTCGATACTCCCACGTGCTGCGGGCCGTGGCAGCCAAGCCCGAAGCACACTCCCAGCCGATCATTTGGCTAGCTATCGGACCCATTGCAAACGGCTACGAACTTTTCACCACCGGACGAGACCGAAAACTGATTGTAAACAGGCACTCCCAAGATAGCACTGTGGATGGCGTAGCACTGCGGAGTATGCAGCTGGAGGTTGCCGCGTAGGGCACGTTGCGAGCATTGCGTCGATGCGATCTAGGCGGGCGACTTCAGTTCCTGCCGTGGACTAACAATTCGTAGTGTGCATTGGTGAAGTTCGGCGGCAGGAAGTGTGTGCGACTGCGGCAGGCGTGTGCGTGATGTGTTGTTTTGTAGAGATGGGAGTTGCAGAGTGAGTCGGCAAGTGTGGCGGGCGCGGCGGAGTTGTTTCCGGTGGGTGCGGTAAGTACGACAGCGGGAGTGGCTCGGTATACGTTAGTGCGAACGGTTGTGACTCCGTTAGCTGCTGTGGCGACGGCTTTGTTGTTGGAGACGGATTTGTTAGTGGTGGCGTTGGGTGGCGGACGTGTGGTAGGTTTTGCGCGTGAGGGGAATTTAGAGTTCGAGGTGGCCGGACATCAGAGTGACGTTAATACAATGTTGCTCACACGCGCACCGATCGCAAATGTGCTGGTTACCGGAGACATGCAGGGCGCCATCCGCTTCTCTAACCCTACACGAGACGCCGCCGGCAATCCTGGCTTCGCCCTTGGTCGCCAGGTTCTTTCCCCGTTTCCCGTTACTCGGGTTGTGCAAATCCAAGACACTTGCTTCTTCATCGTCGGTGGCGTCGGCTTCGTGGCGACATACGATGCACAGAACGACGCTTGGGGCGCACTCTATAAATGCGAAGACCAAGAGGAGGAGGAGGAAGGCGCCATTCCCGGCCAAGGCGAAGTCGGCCAAAACCGATACAGCGGCCCCAGTGGCGGGGGCCAAAACCGATACAGCGGCCGGTCTGGCGGGGGCCAAAACCGATACAGCGGCCAGTCTGGCGGCGGCCAGTCTGGCGGCGGCCGGTCTGGCGGCGGCCAGGGTCACAATCAAGGTCGCTCCGGTGGCGGGCCGGGCCCAGGGGGTGGGGGGGGGCGAAGCCCAGCGGTAGCGATATGTCTAAGCGTCCTGGCTGTGGAACAGTACTACCTGGCCATCTTCGGCGGCGGGGAGGCTCTCTGTATCGACCGACAGGGGCAGCTGCAGGCGAGGCTACGGCTGCCGACACCGAAGCTGCTGATTAGCGCAGTCTACCTACAAACACCTCGCGGCCCGCGACTCATCACGGGTCATTCAGATGGAAAGGTTATTGCCATGGACCTCGCCGCTATGACTGCCGACTGGCACCTCGAGGCCCACGATGGAGACGTTCGCGGCATGGCTACCGCCACTGACCAAGCTACCGGCCAAGCCTTCTTCGTCACCGTCTCTGCAGACCGCGGTATCGGCGTCTGGACACCAACAGACGGAACCGACAACAAACCCCCACGAACAACAAATAAACCAACCAGACGAGGTGGCTAGTTAACCCCCCCGCCCCCCATGGCGGTGTGGACCAGGTGGTCCTTGAGCGCAATGATCCTTGAGCGCAATGATCCTTGAGCGCAATGGTCCTGAACGCGACAGCACTGAATGCGATATGACAAAAACTTCCAAAAAAAACTTACTCAATTCAGTCGCTCTTCCTTCGACAACGTACAGAGGTGGCACGGGGTCAACGCACAGAGGTGGTAGGAGGTCAACGCACAGAGGTGGTAGGGAGTCAGCTTAGTTTTCGGGCAGTGTGCCACCGAAGAACATCTTGACGCGCTGCATAACGGAGTCTTTGGTGGGGTCGTAGGGGCATTCTTTGCTTGGGATCTCCAAAATCGACGGGATCACTTCCGTGTACGTGTCCATCAACGGCCGTATCCGGTCGGCCACGTTCTGGTTTATCAGAATCATGCCGATGTCTTGCCTCTCCGTCAACGCGTGGAAGATCTCCTCGATCTCAGCCACCGGCGTTTCTGCAAGCGAATGCCTTAGCAAGGACAGAGCAGACAGGAGGAAGAGACGAGGTGGAGACTCGGGGTGTAAGACAGGAAATGGAGACAGGAGGTGGAGGCAGGAGGTGGAGACTCCTGTAAGACGCCAGCCGGGTATGGAGAGGCAGATCTGGCACAGGCTCCGGAGATCTGGTTCAAGATGCAGGGTCGGGGTAGATTTGGTTCAAACCGGCGAGTCACAGTCCCTCTGGACCACGGCGGCTTACTAGCGTTGCAGATTTTGAAGTTGGTGTTCCCGTCGCGGTCGCGATCACCAACGCCTGCGAGGAGGAAGCCGGCGACGGTATCTTCGTCACCGATGACGCCGATCTTGAGGTCCTTGGCGAAGACTGAGCGCGGGGCCATCGAAAATAATTTTTTAGAAGTAAATATGTTTTCTTGGTTCTGGAACGTGTTGACTTGGCTCGGTCTGGCGCACAAGAACGCACGATTGGTCTTCCTCGGTCTCGACAATGCCGGCAAAACCACTCTGCTTCACGTACTCAAGGACGACCGCCTGACCGCACACGTTCCCACTGTCCATCCGCACAGCGAAGAACTCATCATGGGCGGGGTCAAGTTTCAGACTTTCGACCTTGGAGGACACGAAACCGCCCGACGCATCTGGAAGGATTACTTCGCCTCTGTGGATGCTATCATCTTTATGGTCGACGCCTCTGACCGGTCCCGTTTCAACGAGGCCAAAGAAGAACTCGACGTAACCATACACACCCCTGCACCCCGTGGGCCTAAGTTAGTGCCACCCTTGGTCTGAGTCACCACCCACCGCTGTCCCGCCCGTCGAACACACTGACCTGGCCATTGCAGATGCTCCTGAACACGATGGAACTGGGCAAGACGCCGTTTTGCATTCTGGGCAACAAGATCGACAAGCCGGGAGCCACGTCTGAAGCCGAGCTTCGCCACTCCCTCGGATTGATGGAGCACGTCACGTATGGCAAAGAGAAGAAGGACAACCTGAACGTTCGGCCGGTGGAAGTATTCATGTGCTCCGTGGTGGAGCGCATGGGATATGCAGAAGCCCTGCAGTGGGTAGCTCAATTCATCTGAGTGAATTTCTATCACTTTGGATTGACCAGGCGCTTTGGATTGACGAGGGACCTACCATGTACTTCTAGGTGACACCTACTAGGATACGTACACCACCTACTAGGTGGCCGACAAGTAGGGTTTTTTAAATAATGGATTTTCCTCCGCAGTGTCTAGCAGGGATAAAGGAATGTCAAGCTGAAATCACGAACAAAGTACCCCTGATTTTAGAAGGTGTGCATACTGCGTTGACTGCGTGGTTGGCCAACTATGCCAGTATCGTAAAAGGGTTGGCTGAATGCGAAATCGTAACACACACATACCTATAATGTTTGAGTGGTTACCTTTAATGTTTGAGTGGTTACCTTTAATGTTTGAGTGGTTACCTTTTAATGTTTGAGTGGTTAATTTTAATGTTTGAGTGGTTAATTTTATAGACGGATGATATCGTGGTAGCGGATGTGCGTTTGACGGCTGAATCTTTACATTCTTCGGTGCAATTTTTGCTTAGTCGTCTGGGCTTTGAAGATCCTTTGTCGGAAGTTGTGAAAGACGCGCGAGAATTGGTATTCATGTACCAAGAGTTTCTGAGCGTGTATAACAAGGTGAAGAATAACCTAAAGTCGGAGATTCATCCGGAAGCTTTTGTTCGAGATGACAGCAAGGGACGAGTCCCAGGGGCGCAGCCCCGACTGGATAATTTTGAGGAAGACGACGAGAACAACGATTCTGGTTTATATAAAGCACCCCGTCATTTTGCGACCCAACTGGGAGTGGACGAAGACATAGAGTTGGAAAAGCAACAAAAGGATCGAGAGCGTCTAAAACGATCGGAGTTTGTTAAAGCGCTTACGGAGCAGTACACAAGCATGCCACGCATTATTGATGATGGCACAGATGACCTAGATAACAGAACACGGAAGGCCTTGGCCAACTACCAAACGAAAGAGACATATGCTCTAGACAATTATAGCATGCTCGACCGGAAAGATCAGAAAGAATATAATGAGCTTAAAAAGAAACAATCCCTTGCCAGTAAAGGTAGCTATCTTCATGACGTTGTTAATTTCGTCAACGACAAACCCCCAACCCACCCCGACCGGAATAAGACTCGCGCTAAAAAATCGAAAGGCAAAAGATCCGTTAAGAAATCACCCGGCAAGAAACATAAACGCTCATAATTCGCAATGTTTGTATGACACACACACGTGTGTGCGACACACGCGCGCCGTCGTTCAGTTCCCCTGAAAACCTAGGCCGGCGCCGGAGTTCTCCAACAAACTTCCATCTCGCTGCTCTGGCAGCCTCACTCACCTTCGCAATCGGCACTTTTGCAATCTGCATTTTTTGCAAACGGGCCTCATGGACGGGCCTCGCAATGGGCGCTCTTTTGTGCCACAGGAGAGACTTTCATTTTTCCTGGTTCCGGGAGAGGGGCTTTCTTGGATTCTTATTCAACCCTTCGTTCAACCCTCCCTTCGTTCAACCCTCCCTTCGTTCAACCGATCGGTCGGAAGGCACTCACCCTCGGTCAACGATTCCCTTTGTTCTGTCAACATTATGCGATGTGGGTTGTGCTGATATGTTGTGTACTTCCACAACCTGGGGGCACTCCCTACCTCGACGTCCCAGGCTTGGTGGAGTCCAGGCTCTGTTAATAAATCTCCCCCAGTCCCGCCCGGAGGGGTCTCGTCCGAAATAGTCTCACCCGGAGGCGTCATTCCGCTTATTTTGGCGGTGGTGGGGGAAGCTTCCGCGGGTCTGTTCCCCGGGCCTGTTCCACGGGCCTGTTCCACGGGCCTGTTCCACGGGCCTGTTCCGCGGGCATGTCCCGTTCCGCGTTTTCTGACATGCTCGCGCTGCATTCTCTTTCTCTTCACTCCGCCGACTCTCGAGGCAGCCTGCTCAGCCAGCCTCTTCATGCAGCCAGCTCGTGGTCGTGCCACTCTGTATACCTGCCTCCTAGACGCACGTTTCTAAGACATGGCAGGTATACGCGCGTGACGGTCCGAGAGGGAAGCCACGGTGAGGTCTCCAGCGTCCGGGGAGGAGGCGCGTCCAGCAGAATCCATTCGGGATAAGGGCTTGGGCGCAAACCAGTCGCTTACGAAGGAGTTCATCCTCTTCAGCGACACAGACCTACTACTACGCAGCAATTAATGTCGCATGCTGTATTGCGGCACCTTGGGGGCATGCTGGGGGTGGCTTACATCCGGTGGAGGTGGAACTTATATCGGAAGGTGGCTTACGTCGGCGTGTTGGGTAAGTAATGGTCGTTTGCCCGTGGTCTGGGTGGTAGTCGGAACCAGGTGCTGGGAAGGAAGCAGCAGACGCAGGAGGCTACGAGCACGACTACCAGGCTGACGCTGGCCGCAAGGAGGCCGGCGAAAACAAAGACAGAGAAGCGACATAGCGCCCAGCCCCAACGCAGCAAAAACTTGAACAGACTTGCGGGGCCTTCATCGAGCTCCACTCTGTCCAATGAAACGGCCTTACTAGCACGCGCGGCGGCGCCACATAACCCGTCGCAGGGTTCCTCGTCGCCGTCGGGCGGCGCGCCTTCGTCCTCATCGCCGTCATCGAAAATGTCGTCCTGGTCCACCACCAGCTCGGAACCCGTCGCAGGACTCCGAGACCGCAACAGTGAGAGCGAACTAACAGCCGAACTCATTGGCATCAGCAAAGGCGAAACATTGCCAGACTCACCGCTGCTCCCAGGCTGAAGGCTGCTCCCAGGTTGAAGGCTGCTGCCAGGCTGAAGGCTGCTGCTCGGAGGAGTCCGACATGTCCTCGGACTCCGGGGCGTCACGGTCACCGGCCCTGCTCGCGGCGTGGGGGGCCATAACCGCGGTAGTGAGGGAGGTGTATATTGAATGGGTAGTAGTACCACAAAGAGATCTTTTAGCGCTCCCGGGATCAGCCGCGGGTGCCGGTAATAGTAGCCCACCGAGGTCACCACGGAGACCAGTGATATCGCGTGCGCTGCGACGCGGCTATATACCGTCTCCAGCAACTCCTTTAGAGGCGGGACCTGGATCAACGGATTCGCAAACACCGAAGGCAAACTCAACTCCAGGTAAACGTCTTCGTCTTCGATCTCCACCTCGTCCAACGCGTCCTCGCCCCACTTCGACTCCTACCGACACCGCTACTCATAGCTGCGCACTCATCGCTGCGCATTCATAGCTGCGCATTTAAACACGCACACACGTGTGCTGACCATCTTGGGTGTTTGTTACTTTCCAGGTTCGATATTCGCGGAACGCGGAGGACTGAGCGGTTTCATATCTTTGTATTAGGTTGTCGGCATGCAGCATTTAAAAAGGAAATGTGTCCAAATAAAAGGCCTCTTGAAGTAACCACCCTCGCCTCGACGTTGGACGCCCCTGGGCGGCCCCACCTTCCATAATAAAGCTTCCCTGTAGGGAGACGGCTTCGGGGAGGGTGGTGTGCAAAAGCAGAGCAGGCGTGGCGGCGTTGCCGAATTCCTCAACGTCCTGCACCCGCCTGTCCGCGTGCGGGACGACGGTGCTCGCCCTCATGGTCCTGGCAGCAAATCCGCGCAAAGCAAACAACTCATTGGTCAGGAGTCTGGCGCCGACTCGCGGCATCTTGTTCAAGATAGATCTGACCCCAGGGCCAAAGAGTTCCGGTCCGCAGGGTCACGCCTCGGTGGGTCACGGCCCCGTGGGTCGCCGCTCTCAGACCCGGACTCCAGATCCCTCGGCGGAGGCGACCCCCAGATCGACCCGAGATCTGATCAAGCGCCGCAGCAGGCCGGGTCGTCCCCCTGGATGGAGTCTGTGACCAAGTCGGGGATCAAGTCGGTGACCACGTCTGTGACCAAGTCGAAAGCGAAGGCGGAGCGGTCGAGTGGGCGGGCAGTCGTAGCCGGTCCGCGAACGCCGCAGCGGTGGCAGGACTTGGCGCATGGACGGCCGGTCTTGGAGCGTGTGCGGGAGAGTTTAGAGCGTTGTCGTTTGAGCGACGAGTTCCGTCTGCTGGTCGTGAAGGGGTCGTCGGGTTGTGGCAAGTCTTTGGCGGTGCGACTTTTGTGCGAAGAGTTGGTCATTCCCGTGGTCGAAGTGAACCTCTACAACTCCTATCACGAACTGCTCGATGAGACCACCGGGCTCCTTGGATCGACGGATTCCGCCTCCGCCGGTTCCACAGTGGACAGGATCGCGATGGCACTCGCGCGATACCGAGTCAAAGCGGCCGAAGTCCTCAGTCGCTCGGAGCACCGCGTCGCACTTTGGCTCCGCGGCCTCTCAACTGAAATCCACACCGGCGGCCACCGGACCTACCGGGAGGCCCTGCTCAAAGGCCTTGAAATGCTGCAGCCTGACAAGAGGTTATTTGTCATCATTCTAGTCACTCTCGGACGCAATTCCGAATCAAACGATGCCAACTGGATACAGACACAACGTACGTCCCTCCGGCTAGCACCCCCCCCCCCCCCGGTGGTCCCCCCCCCTCCTCCCCTGGTAGGGGACATTGTTTCGGGAACACTTATATCCGTGGCACACACAAACACTTTTAGTGACCGGTAGCGGTATCGGATGTGACGTGATATTATTCCCGGAACCATCTCAGCAAATGGTACAGCGGGTGGCCAAGTACACATACAATAACCAGGTGAGTAAGGAGGATGTGGAGAAGGTATATTTGGAGACGGATAAGGGCGACATCCGACAGGTATTGCGGAAGTTAGACTACCACTTATTCCGTAGGGCGGCCGGTGAAGGGCAGGGCCTTTCTGTGGGCGAGGAGGGTAAGACAGATTCGTGGATCCATCCGTCGCACCTGGTGGCTAAGTTCATTCGGGCTAAGCGGATCCCGGCGGATCTGTTGGCCGATCGGAGGTTGGTTACAAAGGAAGAGTACCGGACTATGGTCGAGGGTTACCGACAGGCCAGCCTCGTTCTACGGCATCGACGTTGTCTAAGGGTGCCCCCCCACCTAGCCGTGTGGCACACATCCTTCTCCACCGCTCCGGTCTTCCCGTGGAAACTCGGCACCTGGTATGTGGAACTCAACGACCTTAAAGCTGAAGAATACTTAGAGGAAGTGCTACAGGACCTTCGAACAATACCATCAGGGATCACGCCACCGTTGGAAGGGACGCCGGAGTTGGGTGGTGGTCTCGACGACCTGTTCGACCGGACGAGCCGTCACCGGGGAGTGGCAGGTATTTTGCCGGTTCCGTTGAGGGCGGTGTGTTTATGGAATCTCAAGCGGACCCCCGGCTTGAAGCTCCTGACGGAGCTGGAAGGTAAACCGCAGGGTTCGGACCTGCTAGGAGGTGGGTCTAGAGATATCGGGCGGCCTAGAGATCCGGTTAGATCTGGGCACTTGGTTGGGGCGGTGGATCCGTCTTTAAGAGTTGGGCGAGGGAGTTTGTGGGAAGAGGCGAATGAGACACTGCGTGTCTTGCCCGATCAGCAGTACGGCGTATTGTTAGACCTGATGGTATCGCAAGTGCCGCACTTCTACACGTCCTTGGAGGACTGTGCGAAGTTGTACGAGTCGTTCGCTCAAGTCGACGTGTGGTATAACCGTGTTTGGGATGACTTGTCGGAAAGGTGTTACGTTCTAGCTCTGGCCGGCGGTGTGCTCATGACTGAACCCGTGGGCGCTGCACAGCGACGGTTCGGAGGCCTAAGCAACGCATTCACCAACATTAATCAACGCCACCTGGATGCATCCGCCACAGCTACCAGGCAGTCACTGCCTCGTAGCAAGATGAAGGCGGACGGAATGTACCCGGACCGAATGTACCCGGGCGGAATGTACCCGGACGGAATGTTCGTCTCCAACGCAGCCGTCACCAAGACGACCACTGCAAAGCAGTCCGTCCTAGAATTCAAACCAGCACTAGCACCCGTCCTTACTCTTTGCTGCGACGACATTGAAGATTTAACATGAAACATTCAACTGGGAAGAACACGATGAATGGGAACAAGATGAACGAGAGGAACAAGATGAACGAGAGGAAGGCCCGATCTAAATGCCGCCTATTCTGATCGTTTAATCTGAGCATCATGCGTGTGGGTGTGTGGAAAAAACAATGTGTCCTCGCTTGTCTTTGACGCTGTGTTGGATCTCCGTCATACGGGTTGTTTGGACGTCGGTTCCCGACTTCCAATCTTTCGAATTTGCAGCGGACTACAAAGCTTAGTAAGCGCCTATCGCGTCACCTGTCCTGATCAATCCCGCGTCATCAATCCCGCGTCATCAATCCCGCGTCATCAATCCCGACTACAGTCATCCATCCAGTTGGCTAAATGGTATTGAGCACGAACGAGTTCAGCGTTACAATGACTTAATGAAAAGCGTGCCGGAAGAGGCAGTGGTAGATTTTAATACCTTTGATTTGGTTGTCGAGAGTAGGTTGACAGAGACCTCCTGATGGTTGGGACACCAACCGTCAACCAACCACGAGGAGATTGGTGTGATGGTTGGTGTGATCACAACTATGTTACCTCTTTCTTGTTGTTTCAGCGGCTGTAGACAAGTTAGTTGACTCTTTGGCATCATTGCTACACAGCAGTGATATATATAGGGAGAACTGTAAGTGCTGATCTTAGCCCCTTTGTTCATATCCTCCTTTGGCTTAGTTGTTCAGTGCTTGGGTCCGGTGGTTTGCAAGAGGTTGTATGGTAAGTCTAAGGGGTATTTTGATGCGGCTATCAGTGGCTGTCGTAAGCTGAGTCTGTTCGAGCGGATCATTGGCAGGGTGCCCAAGCCAGTCCGCAGTCAATGCTCACTTCAAATTTTTTAAAAGCCATGAACGTTTTCGAACCTGCCAGATCAAAGGTACCCCTGAGCATACACACCCCCTGAGCATACACACCCCCTGGGCATACACACCCCGTAGGCATACATTGGAACACGCAGACCGAACATGTTTTAGAGTGATCGAGACGTGCGGCCGATGAGGACAACGTCTGACCAGCAGATGCCACGGAGTTTGGTGGCGGGGGGAGCTTTGCCTCGGCGTGTAGGTCGTCAGCCGATGCCGATGGGGAGTGGCAGTTCCCTCCGTCGCGACCGGAGTGTGGGGGAGGCCCGGCAGCAAACACGGCAGCACGCTGGGATAATCTTGTCGTACCTGCAATCGGACCCGCTGCGTCGTTTTAGCACACGTACGCGTGCGACCGGCCGCGATTCAAGCTGTAGCACAGCCACCACGACTGTGCTGGGAGAGGACGCCGACGACGATGCGCACACGGGGGTGCGAAACCGCGACCGTTCGCTTAGCGACGATCGTTCGATAAGTCGCGAACGTATCGATGCCCGGGAGCCAACCCAGGAAAAACATCGCTGGAACCGTACCAAGTCCCGCGAAGAGGAACGTCCGTCGAGACCCAAGAATTTTTAATGCTCCTCTTGCTGGCCGTCCAGACCCTCATCACGACCGTCCTGTGGAACTCAGCCATCCATACACACCTCCTAGTCGCAAGTGCCATCGGTAAACATCCACCGCCCATACCCCCCTCCCCCCCCCTTCCCCCATGCCCCCGACTCGAGACACAACTTACACTCCTGGTGGTGCCTATGCCCATGCTGCTAATGTATCCCTGTTCGGTATCCACACACTGCGGGTGGGTGATGTTGTTGTGATTAGGCATGACGCTGTACTGGGCTAGTGTGTTGTATATACCGTCGGCAGGTGAGTTGTTGATGGCGAAGGGGTTTTGGGGTGTGGATTTGAACAAGCATCCGAAGGAGCAAATTGATACCATACGAAGTGGGTCATCTGATCCCGAGGTTGTGAAAGCGACCAAGATGAAGCGAATGTAAGTATGTCAATAGTGTGTTGGAATGTTACCGTTGTAGTCCTGAGAGTCTCGGAGTAGTGACGGCGTTTGCATACTTTATTGGAGTCTTGTCCTTTTACGGCTACTTGCGTGTCGCCATGAACTGGGGTGTGGAGAAGGTATTGCGCGTTGACGACTACATGTGTGGTGCGTTGACTATTATATTTACTACCTTTTTGGGGTTTGTGGACGATGTATTAGATCTACGATGGCGCTACAAGATCTGGTTACCGTACGTGGCGGCAATTCCGCTAATTGTGACCTACACTGGTCCGACACACATTCGGCTACCGCGGATTCTGTTGCCTTGGTGGCTCAGGGACCGTCTTGTTTCTGGGGACAATATTACCTCTCTCGGCTTTTCCGGTTCTCCCGGTTCTCCGGGTTCTCCCGGTTCTCCGGGTTCTCCGGGTTCTCCGGGTTCTCCGGGTTACTATGAGATTGAGCTGGGGCTTCTGTACTACGTGTATATGATCAACCTGTCTGCGTTCTACTCGAACGCGATAAATATTTATGCCGGCATCAATGGTTTAGAGGCTGGTCAGGCACTAATATGTAACCTCTTCATCTTAGTTCATAATGTCATCGAGTGTTTCACAGGACCACAGGACCAGGCCTCCTCACATGCCGTCTCACTGATCTACGCCATTCTCTTCATGTACGTTACAACAGGGCTACTGTATTACAACCGTTACCCATCTCGAGTGTTTGTTGGCGATACATTTACTATGCTAGCAGGAATTCATTTGGCTGCATGCGCTATCATGGGACACTTTGCGAAAACTCTGCTTCTCTTTTCGATACCGCAAATATTCAACTTCGCCATTTCCCTACCGCAGCTACTAAAGTTAGTCCCATGCCCAAGACATCGGATACCCACATATGACCCTGATACTAAGAAATTAACGTCATCTAAAAACTGGACACTCATCAACCTCGTTCTAGAAGTCTTCGGTGACATGACCGAGAAGAGACTCGTGTTCGTACTTCTTGCATTACAAGTTGCTTCCGGAATTGTTGGACTGGCAATCAGATACTCACCAGTATACAATGTCATCTTCCAATAATCCGACAAAGGCAAAACTTGCCGAACAAACCCCCTCCTCCCCCCCCTTTCCACCCCCCCGCATGATGGCGACTGTGAAATTTATTACCAGACAACAAATCGACACAATCAAACGGTATACTGATATAGTATGTCTTGCCGACCGGAACATACAGTGTATGGTTTTGACGGAGAAAATGTTGTGGCCTGATTGGACTAGTATGGTCAGTGTCGAAACAGCATGATCCGCTCTTGAAAAAAAATGTAACCGGTATAGTGTAACCGATATAGTGTAACCGGTATAGTGTAATCGGTATAGTGTAATCGGGAATAATCATATCCCCCCTTTTAACCACCCCCAGGAAATACAACAAATGCCCGTTCACCAGCCTCGCTGAAGATGGGTTTGGCAGCGGCGGACAGCATATGCTGATCTATGTACGCGCCGCCGGCGCAGCGGTGCACCGGCGCAGCTGTGCACCGGCGCCGATGCTGGTTTATCTAGCCTTGCACCACCTGATCTAGTCTTGCAGCACCTGTTTGACAGTACGCGAAAGCCGCGAACGCCTTCGGCAGCACGCAAAAGCGTTTGACAGTAAGGTTAGATAGTTCTCAATAAAGGTTGCACACGTGTGTGCCGAGCCGTTTGGGACACATGTTCGGCAATGTCTGGATGTTGAAGTTGCTGATTTTCGTGGCAGTGACGGCGCAGAGTTCTTTGGTGGCTGACAGTCGGTTCGTGAGCCGTAGTGAAGGTTTTGTGAGTGGTCGCGGGTTACGATTGCAGGAGTTGGCGCACCGAAAGACGGGTGCACGGTTAGTAGTGGTGGTACCAAAAGAGAAGGACAAGGAAAAGGGTTTTGCTGTAAGTTTCCGGACGCCAGCGGTTGATGACACTGGAGTGACACATATACTGGAGCACTCAGTTTTCGAAGGCAGCAAGAAGTACCCTGTCATGAATTCGATTTCACATTTCGACCGTTCATCCATGGCCACCTTTGTGAACGCCATGACGGCCCCGGAGACCACCATGTACCCCGTCGCCACCGTCGACGCCCAGGACCTACTCAACCTCGCTTCCGTCTATCTCGACGGAGTTTTCGACCCCCTAATTCTCACCGATCGTACCGGATTCGACCGCGAAGGCTGGCACTACACACTCCGGCCACCCGGGGTTGGAGGACCCACATTGGCGTATGGTGGAGTAGTATATAATGAAATGAAGGGGGTCTACAGCAACCCCAAAAGCTTGGTTAGTCGTACAGTACGACGTCTGCTATATGAGAATTCCACATTAGGACTAGAGTCTGGGGGTCATCCAGAATACATACCGTCATTGAGTTATGAAGACGCCATCAAATACTATAAGCTGCACTATCATCCTTCAAACGCCTACTTCTATTATTATGGTGATCTTGACCGGTTCAATGAATTGCTCGATCTCATTGACCATTACTGCAACATGTCCCAACTTCGTTTTCAAAAAGAATTCAAAACTCTCGGTGAGTGGATACCGTCCAAAACGGCCATCAAGCTGCCTCAGTTGCCACAGCGATCTCAACCTTGGCCGAACCCCACTTCTTGGCCGAACCCTACTTCTTGGCCGAACCCTACTTCTTGGCCGAGCCCAACCCCGTCCTCTTACCAGTTCGGTAGCTTCGTACCTTACACGGGCCACCTGTCTACGTCGCCTGTGGGCAGCGAAGACAGTCCGAACGTGAAGGTGGTGCGGCAACGAGTACCTAGCACGAATAACAAATCCTCAATTCGTGTGGACTCACTGATCGACTTTGCCAAGAACTACTCCGCTTGCGACCTACAAGCTATCAGTGTCTTGAGCTCCCTTTTCGCAGCCACGAAAGAGTCTCCGCTTTGGTCACGACTTGAGGCCGAGCATCTCGGCGAACACGTGGTCGGTGGCAGCATTTCCACCGCGTATCCGGCAGTGCAGTTCGCACTTCAAATCGATGGCGTAGACCCCGACTGGGTGTGCCCCGAAGAGGAAGAGGAAGAGTACTCGGCACACATGAACAAGTCGTCTCCATTCAGTCAGCCGGCAGAAGGTCATACCTCAGAGGGTCATCCCTCAGAAGGTCGGGGTCAGCGACATTGTGCGGGTTTGGGTATCGCGGAGTACTTATTACAGATCATTGACGAGGAAGTGGAGCGTGCATCCTTTGATCATTCGCGAGTTCACAGTTTGCTTAAACGTTTAGAATTCTCTTTAAAGGCGCAACGTTCCACACGTTCGACGCATGCGATCGAGGTCTTCGAGGACATAATTGACCCCTGGATTTATGATGACGACGTCTTTAAATTGCTGGACACTGATACTCACTTGTCCTGCGTGCGCGCGCGTTACAGCGAAAATCCCAATTACTTCCGTGAGTTATTGCACAACTTGCATCCATTGAGGGGTAGAAAGGTAGTCGTCATGAAATCCATTGGCAATAAGGAGGTTTCTAAAGAACGGGAACAGAGCGAGCGACTTAAACTACGAAGGATACAGAACACTATGAAGCCTACGGAACTTAAACAAATCGCTCTCTATGCACAACAGCTTGAAGATGCCGTCAATGGAGGCGATTCTGACGACAACCTTGCCACTCTACCTACCCTCTCTATTCATAATATTAACCCCAACGTTGACGAAGACTCCTATCAACTCCATCTCCTCCAACCCAGCAGCGCACATGTGCAAAGAGACACACTCTCTTTTCACATTCCGACAGCGAACGATCCGATACAAATACGGGGCAGACACGGGCAGACGCGGGGCGGGGATCAGACGCTGCATGAGTCCCGACACAGCGCCGAACATTGGCTCAAGTACTTCTCCGGACTCAGAGGCCACGTGGGTCACACATCCGATCTCTCTCCAGAAAACCTCCATGGCGAGGCACTACCCGCTGAAAAGCACGCCTCGAAAGAGCTAGCCGCAGACGAGCTGCCTCTGGAAGAGCTGCCCGCGGATGAGTACGATCTCGCCGGGCAGGCACTCGTGCTCAGGCACACAGCCTCCGCGTCCGGGCCAACCTCGCCATTTGGTGACGGCGTGGTCGAGACGCAGTGGTTCATTGAGGAGGCGGCACCTTGGGATAGAGACCGGGAGGTTGTAGGCTCGGAGGTAAGGGACCTGAGTCCTTTGGGAGACCTGAGTGCTTTGGAAGACCTGAGTCCTTTGGAAGACCTGAGTCCTTTAGAGTTGGTCCGAGCAACAGAGTCGTCATCGTCGTTGTCTGATGGGGTACCTTTGTTCTATTATCCGGCGTCTACTGGAGGGTTGGCATTTGTGACGTTGCACTTTGACTTAAGTGACTTGGGCCTGGAGGATTTGGCACATGTAGGTTTGATTAGTTACTTATTCAATCACGGTTATGTTGCCAATTATTCGCCGAAAGAATTGCGTGAAAAGCTAGATGCGTATACAGGCGGGCTGTCATTTGATTGGTTTGTGAAGGAGACGAAGCGGTTCCGTTCGGATCAGGTTTCCAGTCGGTCGGAAGGTGCGGTTACAGGCTCCCTTAAGTTCCGTTGTCTGCTATCGGATCTGGAGATCTGTGTGACCTTGGTTGAAGATATTTTGCTTCGACCCAACTTTGAACACCCTGGCAACGCTGCAATCGCACTCAATTGGCTGAGCAAGGAAAAGAACTCACGTGAGGCGCTCCCGCTTAAAAATCCCAACTCTGTCGCCTCACAAAAGGTCCGCGGCCTCGTCAACCTCCGTAGTCGCCTCGTAGAACTCATAGACGGAGTCGACTCGGTACAGTTCTTCCTGAAACCTCTACTCGATGAAGTCACCCAGCACTCCGCCTCTCAACAACAGTCGGAAGCAGGTGACAAGGACACACCACAGAACCCGCCGGCACAGTCTGGCTGGCAGTTCGGATTGGGCAAACGGTTGAAGCGAACCTGGAGTCGAGTGTTAGCTCAGCAGAACCTGGCCCTGCAGTTGACGGGAGACGCGGGGTTCGCGGAGGTGCGGGAACGGTTGTTGCGTTTAGTGGATAAGTTACCGACACGTGTGGGAGAACCGTCCTACACCTTGGCTGGTGGACGTCAGGACCGGCCTAGTGTGTGGTTGCAGGAATTGCGGGGTCACTGGCAACCGGCGACAGATGGTGTCGCACAGACGGTAGCTGCGGACATCCTTGTCAACTACAACTATCTCTTGGTCCCTCTACAGGCCGAAGGTGAGGATACTCACATGCACTGGAGCCTGTGTGCAAAAATCCTGGGCAACAAATACCTCACTCCACGAGTACGCATGGTCGGCGGTGCATACGGCGTCTGGAGCACCTACAACTACCATGATGGCTACCTTGTATTCGGCAGCTACCGCGACCCGCACCGTAACCAGACCTTCGAGGCATACCGCGCTTCCGCACCCGTCCTTGCCAAAGTCACTCGCCCTGAACTCGACGGATACGTCATCCGATTCGTAGCAGACATGGACAAACCCGCCAGCGCTCTCGAAAAAAGCAACCGACAATTCAACCGCTGGGCCGAACATGTCACACGGGCACAACGCCAAGCCTACCGCGACGAGATCATCCACCTTGATCTCCAACATGTCCACCACTTCATGCACGTCCTCAACCAAACACTCGTCAACCAAACCGGCATCAAAGTCACTGTCGGAACCAACTAGACGCAGGATCGAGACCTGCCGACCGCACCAGACCAGCGACGCAGCAACCGAGCACTACGGACCGTGGTAGTCCCAGCGGAGATCCCAGTCAAAGTGGAGACCCAGTCGTCGGGGTCAGCTTTCTTCTCTAACGCTTATCAAAGAAATGTAGGAACGCTGGGGCAGGTACAGAACGCTGCTGCCTAAAGATAAATGCTTACTGTCACAGAAACCGCTTACTGTCGCAGGTCCAGCACGTCATGGCGTTCAAGACCTTCTTCAAGCCAGGAGATTTGTTCGTGCAGGTAATCGCCTTACAACCCTCGGAATGAAGACAAATCCCCTGTACTGTTTCCGCCGTCAGACGCTCTGGGATAGTGGTCGGCAGTCGCTGAATGCTCGGGCACATTATCATAAAATCGTCTAGCTGAATGAACTTGTTACCGATTGTTTTTTGTCCGATCAATTCCTTCCTATTTCGATCTGCAATGTCGCTCCATTTCCCAGTAACCCCCCCCCTTCCCCCTGTGGTGCCCGTCTTCCTTCCCTTGAGACGAGGTTGACCGACGCTGAGCCAGCCCTTACTGTAATGTTGACTGTGCTGTATAGTACCAAGGCATTGAACCTCTATGGGAACCTCATCTTCCTCGCAATGAGATCCGTCGACATAATATTCGCCATCTACATACCTCTTGTTGAGTATCCAGTGGCCGCAAGTAGCGCTTGCAAGGACTTGAGCTGTCTTTTCACACGCAATCTTTGTCAGCTCCGACACGTTCCGGGTCTCTTCCTCTGGCGGTATCCGATCAATGATGTTTGGGTCCACCCGGAATCCGAACTGCGGGATCACCAAACTCGTAGCCGATTCGGAATCTGCCGATTCGGAATCTGCCGGCTGGCCAACAGTTGAATGGAGCAACAGGGAGATCCAGCGCCAGCGCATACGCGTTCTCGGCACAATCAGCCTCAACGGAGGATCAGTCTGGGTAATTTCCTCGCGTGGGGTGGGTGGCAACGAGTCGGTGGAATTTGTTCATTTTTAGCCGGATAAATGAGATGAATCGGCTCAGTGCTGCGTTTTTGCTGAGGAGTCTACCCCTACCGTATGCTGAACGCTTGGTACGCTCCCTGACTTTGGAGTAAGCATCCCTTGCAGTTCCTGATAGCGCGCTTTTTGGTCTGCCGCACACGTGTGTGCGCGTGAAGTTCGCTTGCAAAATGCTACGTGTTCTGGTAGTAATGGAAGTGCCATGGCGGATTTCGAAAGATTGACTAATATGGATGGTTTGAATGAGATCCAGAAGGGGGCGCACAGCGTTGTCCCCTTGTTGGCTATTTTGCGATTTATCGAGTATTGGGAGTATCCGGCGAATCCCGCGATGGGTCCCAAGCCTCAGAATGATTGTTGTTTCGGATGTTTACTATCCTACATTTTTCGTCACCGCCATTGGATAGAGCGTTGGACTTACCACGATTCGAGTATGACCAAGAATCTTTGCCAAATGATTTTGGACCAAATGGTGATGGCGCTGTATAGGCTTAGTCTGAGCGAAGACTGCCATTCCGATTACGTCACTCCCGACGGTCGTTGGAACGCAAAGCTGCTGGCTGAAGTGGGCAGCGACCACGCTGCCAGCGGCGCGGCTTCGGGGACCAGCGAGCCGAAGAGTGTCACTCTCTGGAACTACTTTGCTTACCAAACGCGGCTCTCGTCCCCGATACAAGAGCGCGCGCACCTTCCACTTACCCTAAACGAAATGTCGGACAGCGAAGAAGACCACCGTCCTGCGCCAGGCGACTCCCGTTCAGCAGCCCAAACCGCGAGGACTGCACGTCCAAAGATTCGTGGCGTTTCTACAGGGAGTCTGCAACAGCCGCAGGCACCTACACGAAGAGTGTCGCCCGTCGGTGGATACCTCACAACCACACCCACCAACCAAAATTCCGCCGTTCAGGGTTCCGCCGCCCAAAGTTCCACAACCCAAAGTTCCACCACTCGATTGGTCCGAAGACCGGGCGAAACTGTGCCTCAATGGTCTTCGGAACTTGAACTGAATAAGCCAGAGAGAAAGACACTCCGGTTCCCTAAGCACGACGATCCTCGACGTGTCATTCCGTCTCTGTGTAAGGGACACTACCTCCTGGACGTGTTGAAGAAACTGAAAGCGCTGGACTGCTTGGAGCGGTGGGCCAACTTCCGCGAAGCCCTCTGTGATCACCTTCTAAGCCAACTACTCCCCTACGTGAAAGGAGACCCCGGAACGCTGGTCCCCGTCCCCTCCCTGACGCTCTTCCTCTCTCTGGCCCACCCGAATCGAACCATACTCCGGGGACTGCTGGCCTCGCTCCTGATCAAGGCGTCGTGCATTCTGCTACGGCACCACCATGTGGCCTTCATCGGACTGATGATGGACACTATAGACTACGAGGAACGCGTAGAGACATTGGAGAAACAAATCTCGCTCCAGGCGTCATGCTTCCTCGTCGCGGACCCGCCGGAATCGGAGCAAGCTGCACAGTCGGATGCCGACAGCTCGGTTTATCAGAGCGCAACTGGTGGTAGTGCCATTGGCGGTTGCGCTTCTGGTGTTAGTGCCGCTGGTGGTAGTGTCACTTACTGTATCGCACAAAATTTAACCAAGTCGAACAACACTACCGTAGACACTACAGCTGAGACTGAGGCGGCGGGGACTGAGGACAGGGAGTGTCTGAGTAGTCGGATAACGAGCGGCTTTCTGCGGCGGTTGTCAAGTCGGAAGTTGCGTGTGTCGGAAGAGGAAGAGCCGGAACGGTCTCCAGTGCTGTTGCGTTGGCTATTGTTGGAGCGGTGTGCTTGGTCGCGGCTGGCAGTGCTGACTTGGCATTGGTTCTTCGAGGCGCGTGTGGAGGAGGATCTGGAGGCTGTTTTGTTGCTGGATGGCGTTGGGCATGAGGAGAAGTTGACGGTGCTGCGCCTCTTGATTTTACGAGTGAACCGGGACCTGGAGTCGGGTACCTTTCTGCGCGATCTAGATCCGGCGGGCGCGAATCGTTTGTGCGACTCGGCGCTGCTCCCACCCGGACGTACCGCCAGCAGTCTCGAACACATGCCCACCGAAGGCAGTCTGGACGACTTCCCCTTCCCTGACCTGCTCGAGAAAGGGGGTGGGGGAGAAGCTACTGGGCGGGAGACAGATGCCATCATGCGGGAGACAGATGCTACCGGAAAAGAGACAGATGGTATCGGAGGGGACAATTCCGGAAGGTTCAACCCCGGTAGGGACTTCTCTAGCGCTAGAGATTTCTCTACCGGAGGCGACTTCTCTATCGGGGACGACTTCTCTACCCCGAGAGATTCTTACGGGGGATATTCCCCTTCTGGGGGATATTCCGTGGGTGAGTCTTGTGGAGGGGCGGCGGCCAAGTACGAGTTGCTTGCTCGGGCGCGAGGGTTGCCACTGCAGAAAACGTATTCGGTGGCGTGCACATATTTGGCGCAGTTCGTGAGCATAGACTGCGACCTCCTGCTGCGTATGATGGCCGGGATCGACACCAAGGGCCTGTTTGTGCATCCGTCCGGGCGTGGTAGTCGGTCTAAGTACTACGACGAGGACTGCTGGCCTTATGACGTGGGCGAGGAGGAGGAGCCGGGGCGTCGTTGGTCCTGTGTGATCAAAGAGTGCGTGATCCCGGTCGAGTACCATTGGGTTCCCAGCCGTAAATACCTCAAGTACGTCCTGGGCATTATGTACAACTGCATCCTGCACGGGCGCAAAGAGTGGCTCATCCTCAAGTCTTACCTACAGACCTATTCCGAGTGCATGCCCTCGCTCAAACTCGTCGACCACCTCCTCCACCAGGCGGACGACGAATGGCTGCAACTGCGCCGAAAAGCCGCCCCCGTACGCGCCACCGGACGCCGACGGTCGCAGGCACAGAGCCCTCTCGCTGGACAGGACCGCTCCCAGCCGGCCGCGAGTCTATTGGGCCCGTGTTCTTCTGACGTAGCGCCTGGCGCCGGGAGTCTAGTCGCCTCGGGGGCCCTATTCGCCCCAGGTGGCGAGGTGGAGAACCAGTCGGAGTTAACTGAGGGCCGGTCGGAGAAAACGGAGATCCAAGTGCACTTCACAGGCAAGGTGGCGAGTGACGCGGTGGATGGTGCGAGCGAGCGTGGTTGGAACTCGGAGGGCGCGTCCTCCAAGTCGGAGGCGGCATCGAGGGCAGCTCCCTTGCCCTCGTCTGCGGAGGGAGGGGCCGCGAAGGGTGGGTCTGAGGTGGACTTGTATGCTTTGATTCCCGACTTGGATTCGTGTTGGACTGTGCTCAGGTGCATCATCGACGACGAGGTATGTCGCGGGATTCTGCAATTTTACGAGAGCGGGTGTATTCTGGATCTGATTGAGTTTGTGACGTTGAACGTGACCAGTCTGACTTCTGCGGTAGTGGGATGGCTGAAGTCGGTTTGGCAGTCGTTTCAAATGACTGCGGAGTTGGAGTCTCTTATCTCTGACGCCATTCTGTATTCATTCGATATGTACGTGAACCGAGTGGAGGACAGCGCCAGTGGTCTGCTGTCGGGTCTGGTGGCAGATGTGTTGGTCGCAGATGTGTTGGAGAAGGAAGCGTTGGTGGAGACGGGTCCGCTGGTGGGTCGAGCCTCAGGATATTTTGACCCGTATCAGCTTACAATGTCAATGAAGTTTTCGCTGATGTTGGAGACGCTGGCACCGTATCTGGGTGTTCAGTCTTTGCAGAATATGGTGGAGTACCTGATGATGTCTAATGTGGCAGTGTGTGGAGTTGCCGGTGAGCGTGGGAAAGTGGGTATTACTGACCATTTGTCGCGAGTGGGAACAGGTAGTCAGGTTGCTGCTTGTCTGTCTTTGATGGAGGAGAATAAGGGGACTCTCGTTTGGCTGCCATGTATCAAGGTATTGTTGAGAATTTTAGTGGAGCGTTATGTGCCTGAGAGTGTTCGTCAGTGTTATATTGATGACGTGGATGAGGTGGATGAGAACACACTGCGCGAGGTCAATGCGTACAAGTCGTTGCGGGTCTTGGCTGATAAATTGATAGCGGACCTCCGGTGCAGCATCCTGAATATTTCCGGTCACCGGGAGCACCTGTGCGCTGCGTTGGAAGCACTGCACTCGATCCTACTGATTCACACCACTTGCAACACTAGCCTGCTTAGCAGAATAGTACAAATATGGAGCATACTCCGGACGCTTTTAGAGGCTCCGATTAAGGTCAACGAAACATACTTTCTCACTTGGAAGTGGGTCCATACGGCGTATCAATATGCTCCCGTCTTCACAATTAGCACGTAAGCAGCATTCCTTCCCGATTTAGTGCTTGAATTGAGTGTGCTGTAACGAGTTTCTTCTCCATGAATGCAGACACTGAGTGCTTGATTGTTTACGGTTGCAGAGTGGGTAAAAACGTTATAGAAGACACATACCAGAAATCATTAGTGCTGGGTATGCCGGAGTTCAAAATCTTGATGGAGGATTTAAAGAACTATGCGTCCTTTTCAGAGACGTGCGCTACGGGTGGGTAAGTTCATCTTTTTGGTCGGCGGGCCCCGTGAGTTCGGAGGGGCGGGCCCCGTGAGTTCGGAGGGGAATTGGAAGCCTTGCTGAGGGTTAATTGGCAACCTCGTTGAGGGTTGGTTAGGCGAATTTTGCCTTGTGCCGGGCAGCTAGGCGAATTAATATTGCGATGGATGTGGTGCGGAAGGCGTTGCTGAATCCGAAGCAGTTGCGTAACGTGTGTGTGGTGGCACACGTAGACCACGGGAAGACGTCAGTGTGTGACCACCTTGTGGCGAGCAACGGGTACATTGCGGCGCGGTTGGCCGGAAAGACGAGGTTCATGGATTCGCGAGAGGACGAGCAGCGCCGGCTTATCACCATAAAGTCCTCCTCCATTCCGCTGCTGTACCGACCTTCCAGGGGTACTGCCGAGTTGAGTGGGATTGTCGAGTCGAGTAGCTGTGAGCAGCCGGTTGACGAGTACGTCATAAATCTCATTGACTCGCCGGGACACGTGGACTTCAGCGTGGAGGTAACGGCGGCCACGCGTCTGTGTGATGGGGCGTTGATTGTGGTGGACGTATTGGAAGGCTTACGGAGTCAGACTAAGAGTGTGATGCGTCAGTGCATCGCGGAGGGATTGAAGCCAATGTTGGTACTGAATAAAATGGATCGTTTGTTCGGCGAGGCGCACATGTCGCACGGAAATGCGTACACACATCTTCGGGATGTGGTGGAGAGTGTGAACGCATACTTGCACAAGTGTGTGACTGACACACACTCACGTGTCAGTGAACGAAATGTTAGTAGTAAAATGGACAACGAACACGGCGGTGTAGGACACGGCGGTGTAGGACACGGCGGTGTAGGACACGGCGGTGTAGGACACGGCGGTGTGGATTATCTGGACGAGGTGTACAGCGCGTTGTCATTCGACCCGGTTAAGAGGAATGTGTTGTTCGCCTCCGCCTCTGACGGCTGGTGTTGTGGGAGTGCAATGGCGGCAGAGACATTGCTGCGTCGGCTCCGACTGCCTCGATCCAAGTTGTCTCGGTTGTTGCCGGTATGTTGGGGCGAATGGTATTTGCATAGGAAGTCAGGACAAATCTCGCGACGGCCGTTCAAGGGACAGGCAGCGGACGCTACAGTAGGGGCAACCCAGCTACTGCAGACGCTGGAACAGGTCTATAAACTCAATGCAATTCCCCCTGACGAACTCGCTCCCTTCATCTCCAAGACAGCCGCCTTCCTTCAAGTGGAGATCTCCGAACGAGAAATACGTGACTGGACTCGTAAACCAGGCACCGCCGCCGGAGCCCTTCTCGCCAAATGGGCACCCCTGGGCAAAGTCCTACTCGGCGCCATCGTTGCTGGCCTTCCCAGTCCCGCAGACGCCTACGCCGCACGCATCGAACACATCGACCGAGTCGGGCCCATCGGCGGCGACTCACAACACGACGACCCCGACGCCTGGGAAACCGAAGACGAAGACGACCTAGTCGCAGATTTGGGCGAAGACCTGAGCGCGGACCAGGACAAAGACGTGAGCGCGGACCAGGCCAAAGACCTGAGCGCGGACCAGGACAAAGACGTGAGCGCGGACCAGGACAAACACCTGAGCGCGGACCAGGGCGGAGAGCAAGATTATCATCAGGACGCTAGGGATGTCGACCATGATGGGGACGGAGACCACCACCACCATCACCAAGACAATGGGAAGCTCGACCACGATCGGCAAGTCGGCTGGGAAGGTGGTATAGATGCGCAAGAGCTGTTAAGGAAACCATGTGTGGTGTTCATCGCGAAGAGTATGCATGCACAGCTGGGCAAGTTGCGATTGACGAGTGATTCGTTGCACGGGCGCGAGCAGGCGGGGGACTTCGTGGGATTCGCGCGAGTGTTCGAAGGCCGTTTGCACGAGGGGCAGCGATTATTTGTGAACGGGTCAGAGAGTTCACAGGTGACAGTGAAGCACCTGTTCGTGCCAGTGGGCATGGATTTATGTCCGGTGGCCGCAGTGGGGGCGGGTGCCATAGTGTGTATCGCGTTTGATGAGAGTGGTTACGAAAGCGCGAACTCGGTGGACGCGACCGTACGGTGGCTGTTAAGTCTAAAGAAGGATACGAAGGATCCAGAGAATGTCAGCCGCGGCTTCAATGCAGTAGATCGCTGCGTCACACTTTCAGAAAACGCTCGCCAACGACCCCTGAGTAGCATCTATCTTAAACACCCCGTCGGCTCGCTCCGTTTCGGTGTTACGCCGGCTAATCTTCAGGATTGGCAAGCCTTCATCTCGGCCTTGGCTCTCCTCTTTCGCGCGGACCCCGCTGTTAGTCTCGAAGTAGCCACCGATACGGGAGATTTTATTGTCTGCTGCCAGGGCCAAGTCCACCAAGAACGGGTCGTCCAGGACCTACACCAACTTTACTGTCCTGAGATCCAGCTCAACATCACGCCGCCTCTAATTAGTCTCCGTGAAACTGTCTGCGACCCCCCCGCCAACCTCACCCTCAGCAAGTCTGCCCGCGAAGCGGCTTTCCCACCCTGGGCTGGTGCCCGGCCGCAGGTCGTCGGATCGAGTCCGGGCGAGGGCGCCCTCGCTACCTCCTTGAGCGAGGGCGCCATCTCCTCCGGCGCCATCTCCTCCGGCGCCACCTCCTCCGGCGCCACCTCCTCCGGCGCCACCTCCTCCGGCGCCACCTCCTCCGGTGCGATGGTAGGCTCTTGCGTGAGCGGTGACAACTGGGTTATGGCAGAGGCGAGGCCAATGCCGGCCGAGCTGCTGACCTTCATGGACCAGCATGCGGCGGTGTTGAACGATGTTTTCCACCAGAAGATGGTCACGCCCAAGGTGGCGCACTTCATGGCCCGCCGGCGGCCGAGTCGGCGAGCGCCACGACCACCGGCTTTGCCGCCGCTCCTTCCGGGTCCGTGTCAGAGCGAGATCGAAGGCGACGGGTCCTGGTCTGTGCGGGAATGCTCGGAAGTAGTGTTGGCGCACATTCAGAAGTTGTCTGGCATGAAGAGTGGCAGTTGCGTGGGCGTGTGTGTGAGCTCTGACAGTCGCACGGTGGCCTTTCTGGCGGATGCTCCGAACGCAGATGTCGTGGGCGCGATTCCGGGTTCAGGCGCAGGTGCTGATTTGGTTGGGGGCAGCCCGCGTGCGGTGGAGGCGGAGGCGGACTTGTCGGCATTGACGACGGAGAGCAACCTGCGGTCACGGGTGCGGGGAGGGCGAGCGGCAGGTCCAGGTTCAGTTCGGGCGGAGGAGGTCGCAGGTTCGATTCCAAGGGATGCCGAAAGTCGGCGTCGCGAATTGAATGTGGACTGGTTGCGGGGTACTTTACGGGAACGGGCGGCATTAGCCACGCGGCACGCGTTAGACAGCGCAAGCCGACGCGGGCCGATCTGCGAAGAGCCAGTGCGGGGTGTGATATGGACGGTGACGCAAATGCGAACGGCAGAGGCGGAATCTTCGACGGGCGAGCCGGCGACTATGCCAACGAGTTCTTCTGCATCCCGGGTGGCGACAGGGGCGCTAGGACCGTTAATGGGTTGTGCCAAGACGGCGATGCGGAACGCGATGGAGACACGTGGTGCGGTACGTGTGTGGGAGTTGATGTTGCTCTTTGAGATCCAGTGCAGCGAGGAGGTGTTCGGGCGAGTTCATGACATTGTGAGTAGCAAACGGGGTACTGTGTTGAGTCAGGACATCCAGGAGACTACGCTGGAGTTCGTGCTGGTCGTGGAAATGCCTTCCAGCGAGTCCTTCACACTCTCCGTAGAACTCCGCAAACACACCAGCGGTAAAGCCACCTTTATCCCACTCCGCAGCTACTGGAAACTCAACCCCGATGATCCCTTTCCCGAAGCCGTTCTATCTCCCGAAGAAGAAGAGGAAGCAGGCGCCAAGGTTGTCGTCTCAGCCAACGTACCCCGAAACCTCCTCAACCTCGTCCGCCAACGCAAGGGCCTCCCCCTCGGCGGCAAAGTCGTCGAAGAAAGAGCAGACAAACAACGCACACTTGGCAAAAACGTCTAACCCAGAGGGCGTGGGCGCGGTCCCCACCCCGCGCGAAGTGTTCCCCC
>NW_011645782.1:192885-207727 GCF_000223845.1 Gregarina niphandrodes | reverse complement strand
CCCCCGTTCACCACAGACCACGCGAAGTCCCCCCCTTAGAGCACTGGAGTCAGAGGTCTCGGACGGAGATCTCGAGTGATAGTGCTTATAAAGAAACCACGTCCCGCCCACAGCCGCTGCCTCCTTAACGGGACCATCTTCGCGCGACGCTAAGGTCGCGAAAACAGTCACCCCTATCTTTCGACCCAAAAGCGTGGGCACAATTTCCGCGCCATCCACTTCTGGTCTGGTCGGTCGGGAAAAATCCGTTTATTAATCCAATGCAACGAGTGAATCCAATACGACACAACGAGTGAAGATGCAGCAGGCCGCTGATAAACTTGTCCTGCTATGGAACAAAGCAATAAACCTCCTCAACCAAAGCCATATATGCTCTCATTGCCATGGTGTTGTTGATCAGATGTCCGGTGACTTGTCGAACACGGCGGTCGAGGTCACCGGCGGCAGTCGAAGCCACAGGTCTCAACAGACGAGTCCTTGTCGTGGAAACCAGTGACGCCGTTGAACAACTTCAGTAATGTGGTATCGGTGTCAGTCAGCCAGATGTTGCTGGTTGCGTTCAGTAGTAGGTCCTTGACTTGGCAGTGCAGAGCGGCGAATGCGCAAGTGCAGTCTCGGACCACCTCGAAGTTGTTGCGCTGGCAGTTCTGGCAGGTGCCGCTGCAGGTGCGGACGGAAGGGTGTTCTTTGAGGAGGATATTCGCTTTTTCGCACAGATCGGCTGTGGGCACGGGGTGTCGCGGGTCGAACTTCTCGATAACGGTGCGGCACTCGTCCTCGGCCGCTGCCTCCGGGGTTTTGCAGCAGCCGAAAGCCACCTCAGGGGACGTGTGGGACTGCAACATGCGCCAGACGGCGAGAAAGTCGAACGCGTGCGGAATCCCGAAGACGTGACATTCATCGCCCTCCAATGCGTTCTTAAAGCTCCAAATGATGCCACTGCCGGTGGCACACGCTTGGGAGGCGTTCCGAGCTCGAACCGTCCCGGAATACATGATGTCAAAAGGGGTGTTGCTCAGGCGGCCGCGATCACAGGGCAACCTCTCGCCTCCCAGAATAAGGTCCGCTGGACATGCCAGCGCGGCCAAGTTTGTGAGAGAACCGACCTCGTTAGTCGGTTCACCATCAACTATGACGGAGCGCTTTATTTCATCCTCAGCTACGGCATCTGCAGCGAACGAGTTAAAGACTGCCCACACCAGCAACCCGATACCTGCAATGGTCGCCGCACCAGCCCCCAGCTTCAGCTTCCATAACGCGCAACTGTTGGGCCTTTCCTGAGCTGCTTCCAAATCCATCTGGGACATCGGCTGGATGGCATCTTCCATGACGGAATCCTCCATAATCGGCCTCCAATCCTTCTGGAACGAGGGCCCACAAGTCTTCCAAGCCCTTTGGTGTCAGAGGCTTCCAGGACAGCACTTGCACCACACTGTCCCCCTTCTGCTGACCACGCAGATCGGCGACACACGCAGATCTGTTCCCGAAAATCTCGAGACAAATCTCTTCAGCCGTCTTGGTGAGCACACTATCTCCGCCTCCTAAATACTCCTTGACAGCGCCAGCGAGGACTGACTCGACGCTCGGGGGATCTTGGCCTGTCTGCCGCGCGTCGTCGTACTTGGACATGACGGTGGGTCCAACACCACACGTATTGTACGACAGGCAAAGCTTGATTCGATTCGCATCATTGAGCAAATCAAATCGTGAGGACCTGAGAAACTTCTCTTCAGGTGCCAAAATGAGAGCATTGACACTCGGCCCTTTTGGGAAACCGACCTCCGCCACTCGAGCCATACATCCACTAAGACCGGGTCTTGTCCCGTCTAGGTTTACAATAGCTCCCAACAGTGTACTGTCCCGCCTCCATGCTGCCTCCACACTCATTACTGTCTTCATTTTGATCGAAATTGGTAGATGCTTTTTATCGTCAGGCCCGCAAAAAAAACGACAGGTATCGCCAGGCTGACCCGTCAGGGTGTGAGTTGGATTCGGGTCTGCGGGCTGAATGGGTTACGTACGTGTTCGTAAAAGCTAATGGCAGGCCCGATCGCATAATATTGTACGGCACACCGGTCTGCGATAAGATCGCCGTCCTGCTTCCTACATGCCGCGCCCACGGCCTCGTCCGCGGCCGCGACCTCTGCCACGCGTCGGTGCCGGTCCTATCCTGGCTGTAGCTCCATTCTGGAATAGGGCTAACCATGCCTGCCACTAAGTTGGCTACCTCCTTGCTTGTCAGCTGCAGGTGGTTATTCGTCATTACCCAGGCCAGCCTCTCGGTAAACTCATCCAAGTTCCCGGACTGCTTTAGAGCCCCGTATATGTGTGATCGTAGTTGTATTGGTAGTGAGCCGTCCGGAGACACAACGAGCTCAGAAGAGATTGTCGACAATAAAAGAGGGTAGGGGGTACACAAACCTACAAGTGATGCCCAACCTACATTCCGATGCGACGACCAGTAATGTGGAGCTCTCTCCACGCGGGGACGCCCTTGGCGGCACCCCGTGTCCTCAACCCACCCCGGACGACCCAGGTAGATTGATGGCAGCAACAGTAGACTTCTTGATGGCATCGGAAATCGTTTGAGTAATTAATTAATAGTCACCTTTTAATGGCATTGCTGCTAATGGATGTGATGTCCGGCAGTTGTCATTCCATTTGTGGGTATGGGTGATGGGAATGAGTCATGACAAAAACATCTATAGAAATTTCTTTTGAAATCGTTATGTCCTTGGACGGTTCTCCTATCTCAGAAGGAGCTATACCCAGGAGGTTTGGAGCTATGCCCAGGAGGTTTGGAGCTATGCCCAGGAAGGTGTTCTGTCTAGACCTTCGGGAGGGAGTTAGAGACAATAATTGCGGAGAAAGAGAAGGCTGACCAGCCGGCTTTTACGCATAGGAAGATACAGGAGGTTGTACCAGTACCAGCGCAGACGGTGAAACCACCCATGCTCGACCTTACCAATGTCAACAACCAGCAACAGCCTATGTTGGAGGAAGTCTATTACTCAGACAGGAGTTCAGATGGACACCGACGAGACAGAAGGCATACATTAACTACCGACGAATGGTCCCATATCATTATATGGTAGGAGACCCTGGTCAAATGTTGAGTCAGTTGAAATGTGTTCGGATGTCGCCCGCCAATGTTAGTTCAAGGTAACGACCTGAAGAACGTAAGACGAAACCCCAAGCTAAGCAGAACGCGACAAATACAACATACAAGAAGAAGTACCCAGCCAATAACGCTAACCAGAACAGAAGAGGCAGTTACCCAAAGACGACTGAGGCCACTAAGAACTGGTCGCAGGGCACCAAATAGGAGTTGGGCAGGCGTCGTGTTAAGGTAGACGCTGAGCCGCTAGACAATCCAGGTTCAGAGGCTTCGACGGGTGATGACTATACGCCGTCGACAGCAATTACAAAGCCGAATAGCAACGACGATAAGTCGGCTATGTCGATTATTGAAGAAGAAGGGGGTCGATTATTGTCTCTTGTGGCTGTGAAGTGCGAGAGGCTAACGTAGTCTTGCCACTTCTCGATGGCCCACTTGACCGCGAACAATTCCCGTTCTCTCGTGTCCCAGCGCGACTCCGTGGGGTTGAGCTTCTTGCTGGCAAACTCGATGGGTACTGCGGCGTTTCCTTACACCTGTTTGAGTACAACCCGACCCCTAACTCGACCGCGTCGGTCTCTACGATGTACTTGCCATTGCCGGTGGGGACCTGCAGCGTGACGGTGTTCTGGATGGTGTGTCGGAGCTGGTCGTAGGCGCTCTCGTGCGCGTCTCGCCACTCGTAGGTCTTTTCCTTCTTCAGCAGGTAGAATAGCGGCGCCGTGGTGTGTGAGAACTCGGGGATGAAGGGTCTCAGGTAGCCGCACATCCCTAGGAAGCTTTGTAGTTGCTTCTTCCTGTTGGGGGCCGGTGCATTGACGATTGCTCGAGATTTCTTCTCCTGGACCTTTATGCCCGTCTGGCCCACGCCGGGGCCGGGACTTTACTTCATCCTTGATCCTTTCGCCCTTGTCCAGGCGCAAGTAGAAGCCGGTCTTCCTGCACTGCTCCAAGAAGAGCTTAACCCGCTGCAGTACGCTGTCGATGTCCTGTCCACAAATGACGATGTCGTCAATGTAGCAGAACGCATTCTCTCCCAGCAGCGGTGCGAAGCAAGAATCTATGGCGCGTTGGAACCCAGCGGGCGAATGGGATGACATTGAACTCGAAAAGGCCAATCGGAGTTATAAAGTCGGTGAGTGCCTTGCACCCCTCCTCGATTGGCAGGTTCCAGAACTCTACGTTCATGTCTAGCGTGCATATCTCTGTCCGGCCTCCCGTCGCAGGTGGCCCCAGACGTGTGGAAGGGGGCAGGAGTCTGCTACCATGGCCGCGTTGACCCCAAGGTGCCGCAGGTCAATTACGAAACACGGTTCGAGGTGGCAGCACGCCCGCACAAGGTCAGGGTCCGCCACTACAAACCCGAAATGCTGGAAGAAGGCTGTCCGTTTTGCTCAAAGCCGTTTCTGCTTCGTCTCTACCGCGAGTGTCGTAGCCGCCCTTGGTAGGTCCAAGGGCGGCCTTGCTTGTCACCGCTTAGTAAGCTGTCGGTGTCTTCTCCTAGTCCTCTCCCCCGTTGCGACGACGGCCAGCACGGGCGTCCTCCCATGTTCACAAACCCCCAGGTCTTCCTCCACAGCGGAGACCCCACGCCAAGAATGCGCCGCTCCAGGAATTTGCGTGATATGGTCTCTGTGACACCCCAGGAGCGAACAAGTCTCACGTAGCGCGTTAGTCGTTTGTTGAGTAGTTCCCTGAGCCGTGGGAAATCTCCGAGTTGGATGGTCGCAATCGCCATGTACGTGTCGTTCACAGTGTCATGTACAATGTTCAGTACAATGTTCGTACACAGTATCGCAACCACTAACACCGTTGACGAATGAGTGGTGGACGACCCGGGAAGTCAGACGGCTCCTGGAGAACGACGTTAGTGGCGATCCACCGTGCGAGCATCCTCCAGAGCGCGCTCCCAGTCCTACATCGAGGCTCAAGGTGGACGTTGGTCTCGTCGTTGCTCGGTCCACAAGGCCCGTCGACTCAGACGCTCGTACAAGTACTGTCGACGTGCTGCACGAGCAACCCGTTCGTAACGAGGTTCATGCGCTACCGTCGGGGTTTGAGGAGGCCATGAGTAAAACGATCAAGGCCCTGTTCCGCGACAGCCTGCTCGTGGAGGAGGTCGCGAGGCAATTTTTTCAGAAACGTTCGTTCAGCAGGTATAGCGAATTAGACGACCACATGACAGACCCAACCCTACGGTTCGCGTGTGTGGACAACCCCATACCATGCTGCTCGTTTGAGGAGATGCTCGTTTGAGGAGAGTGCCTGCTGACTTGAGACGTGGACCTAGTAGACGAAGAATTACTAGTACAGGCCGAAGCGAGTGTACACAAACGAGCCCAGCACTTGTCTGACGAGCTTGTCGACAAGCTCTGGTCGGTTCTTGAACAGAACAAAAGCGCGCGCGTTTCTTCGACCACAAAGCGGGAACTTTTTCCTATGGTCCGCCCTTCAGCGAAACGCTAAACGTGCGCCAACTTCCGACGCACCATGGAAGATTACCGACTACTGCCAAACAAGTGAAGATCTACCGACGTGGATAGAGGCGGGCTACCTCCAGGCACTCGAGCCTGACGTACAACTGGTGCTGAAACGGACGCCAGCCAGTACGCCGTATACTATGCCAGGTCACACAAGCTGTCCAGACTAGCAGGCGCAAGACCGAGACCTCGACGCGATGACCATTGGAGTGCAACCCTTCACCACTCAGCAGCAGAGTCACCTTTGTTCGACCTTCCGACGAGTTCGTGCTCAGAGCATCGACAATACCGGACGCTGACTAAACTCGAAGATTAAACTCTAACAGAGAGACGACGGGTTGTATGCACCGGAAGCATTGCGCGCTTGACGACAGTGCGCCCGACCAAAAAACTAAACCTATTTGTGGGCGTACAAGTATCGACGCGGCGTAGCGAGAATGTCCGTAAACAGTATCGCAACCACCTACGAACGCCGTTCACGAATCATGACCAGCGTACCCTGGTTGTGAACTGGCGGTTGGGTGGGATGCCAAGGTGTAGACTGAAAACACTCCTCGGTATACCAGATAGAATTGCTCGGTATACCAGATAGAATTGCTCGGTATACCAGATAGAATTGCTCGGTGCGGCACCTCTAAAAATCTCGGGACGTCCTTTCGTTGAAAAAAAACGTCAAGTTCACGGCGGTCAAGGTTAGCGGTGGCAGTGGTAGGAACATTTCCGAACGAACCAGTCCCGCTCGTAGAACCCAGTCATGCCGGCGAACAGCTTCGGGAGTGTGGTGTCGAAGTCAGCCAGTCGAAACTCACCCGTCTTGTTGTGTATCATATCCGTGACGACACACTGAAGAGTGGCGAACGCGCAAGTGCAGCTTTCGAGGACCTCGAAGTCGTTTCGAAGGCAATTTTCACAGGCGCCGACGCAGCCGGGGATTGGTGGGTGGTGTGCGAGAAGCATGTTCGCTTTCTTGCTCAGCGCCTCGCTGAGGAGCTTCGGGGGCATTGTCTCGTTGAGGAACGCCTCGGGCAGTGTCTTGTTGAGGCGCGTCTCGGGCAGTGTCTCGTTGAGGAGCGTCATGTTGTCTTTATACATCTTTATATACATCTCCAGGGTGGGTATAGGGTATTCCGGATCGAATTTGGCTATAATGGCGCGGTATTTGTCATTGGCCGCTGACCTCGAGGTTTTGCAGCAAGCGTAAGCCAAACCGGACTTAGAATGAAACGAGTGGTCCCGGGTGGCATCCCAGACGGCGGGAAAGTCGTACGGATAGGGAGATCCGAAGAAGTGGCAGTAGTTCGGATGAAGCTTATCTTCTACAAACTTGATAGCACCACTACTGCTAGCACATGCGATGGCAACTTTTCGATCTAAAATACCGTCAGAGCTCGCAATGAGTTGGCCGGGAGTCTCCATGCCGGGGTGAGAACAGCCCGTAATCTGGGCTAGGTCGTCGGGACATACCAGCGCCGTCAAGTTCACGGGAGGCCGACGCATCCGCCGCGGAACTCCTTTCTTCGCCCGCCCAAAGCCTATGATGCCTGAAGTGAACGCCTGATACGCCGCCCAGGTCAGTAACCCGACACCCGCAATGGTACCCAGACTCGCCGTCAGCCCCACCCCCCAACGAACGCACCTGCTCGGGTTTTTCTCCTGACCTGCCTCGAGGTCCACATCATCTACCACCGAATCTTTCATGACCGGCAACCACTCTTCAGGCACCAATTCGCACAACTCCTCCAAATCCTTCGGTCTCAAAGACTTGCATGACAGCACTTGAACCACACACCCTCTCTTCTGCTGGCCATGTAGATCACCCACATTACGGGCAAGCGCATACACGTCCCCGACCCTCTTTCCGAAAATCTCGAAGCACACGTCCTTAGCCGTTCTGCCGCCGATGTCTCTGCCCATCAAGTACTCCTTCACAGCAGCAGCAAGGAACGACTCGACGCTCGAGGAACCAGCCTGCCTCGGCTCGTCATATTTCGACATGCCGTTCTGCCCACCGCTCTGCCCACCGCTCTGCCCACCGCTCTGCACACCGCTCTGTTCAACACCCCACGTACTGTACGGCGGGCAAATCTTGATTCGATTCGCATCTTTTAGCAAATCAAATTTTGAGAATTTCTTGAGAAGCTTTTCATCAGGTGCCAGAACAAGAGCACTGACACTCGGCCCTTTTGGGAAACCGACCTCCGCCATTAGAGCCGTACATCCGCGAAGACCAGGCCTTGTCCCGTCTGGGTTTACAATAGCTCCCAACAATGTACTGTCCCATCTCGATCTCGATTCTGCCGCCACGCTTACCACTGTTTTCATTCGGATCGAAATTGATTGGTGAGTACTTTTTACCGCCGGGCCGGCCAAAAAAAAACGGTAGGGCCGGCTGGTCCGTTGAGTGGTCTCGCACACGATGAGCTGGTAGTGAACTGGGGGCTGGATGCGATGCCAAAGGGTAGACCGAAGGCGACCGACACATCCCCGGTATGCCACACAAGCAAAAACGCCACCTCTAAAAATCTCGAACTGCAGCCGCTGTTCCCCCTGTCTTCACCCCTCTTCCCTCCCTTCCCTGCCGGCCAGATCTGGTTTCGAGCCAGATCTCTAGCCAGAAGGTGGCTTGTGCTGGTGAGACTGAGTTTGATGTTTTAGATCGTAAATATTTATGTCGCAAACTACGACGGCTGCTGAGGCGCGTGCTAGGCATCCGAACTCGGGGGGGCCGTCCTTTGACTCGGTGTGGGCGAATTTACCCGAAGAGCTATCGCCTGCGAGTGCCCACCAGCATGATTCATTCTTTTGCGAAGAAGACCGAGTAAGACACTGATGGGATTACGATGGGTATGTGGTATCTGTGTAGAGCCTGGTGAATGTAAGTGAACTGTGCCGGAATACTTTTGTACATCTGGAGTCATCGAGTCCGTTGGCCCGAATGAGCGTAACTGAGCTCGTGAGATCGTTTAAGGAGTTCTCTGCCAATATGTGTCAGAGCCCGGGTCAGAGTCCATCACCGGGTGAGTGGGGTAAGGGAGAGTCCGGCTCCACACCAGACACTTCAACGTCTGGAGCTGTGCCACCGCTTTCCCCGGCTGGCACGCTTTCCCCGGCTGGCACGCTTTCCCCGGCTGGCACGCTTCCCATCCCCCGAGTGGCGGAGGAAGACGATTTCATCGTTGTGGAGAAAGGAGGTTCTATTTGCGACCTAGTGAAACGATATACATTCAAGAACTCGCCAGACGAGCCAGGCGAATTGCTCCTGCTGAATCCTTCGCCCATTTCGCAAAGTTTAATCACCGTTAAAAAGGACCAGTCCTCCCCTCAAGAGTTTGGAAAACCACTCAGTGCACTGAGTGAACAAACAACCACCGTCTCCGCCACAGAATCTCCTACGATGTAGTAAGCAATGCCGCACATGTGTGACACCCACCGCCTTTTGTTCCAGTCGTGATGGCCACCCCTTGAACTGCAAACCCTGTGCATTCTTCTGGTCGAAAGGATGTTTGAACGGGGACAAGTGTCAGTTCTGTCATCTGTGGCACGTGCCGAAGAGGAAAAAGCCGATGCGAGAACAGCGTAATTTAATGATTATAGCGAAAGATGATGGTAAAATAACGTTCTTGCGTTGCAGCATAAAAGATGTTATTTAGTCTCTTTTTACATCAAGGGAAGCACATCCCTTGTTATCCTGTTCCCTTACTACCTTATTAGTTTAAACTAAAAATGAATAAAGTGTGTGCTCCTCATGCCAGTCACTCCTCATGCCAGCAGTCAGTCCTGATGCCAGGAGTCAGTCCTGATGCCAGTAGTCAGTCATCTTCCTCGCCGTCCACTACAAAAGGTTTGTTGGTGTCCTTGGGAGGTTGTTGGTGTCCTTGGGAGGTTGTTGCTTACACTGGGGTGTGACCCTCGTCTCCAGAACGGGTGGTTCATCGGGCTTCTTGGCTGCGCTGTTGTTGTCATCCACAATCTCGTGCCATTTCTCTGCGTTGGCCAGGATGCGGGGCTCGCATATCGACCTGAACACGGGTATGTGTGTGTGCCGCACGGGTGAGATGGTGGTGTGTGTGTCCCCGATGTGTGTGTCCCCGATGTGTGTGTCCCCGATGTGTGTGTCCGTACTTGAGGTTGCCTGAAGGGTCGACAGCGGCGAGTTCGCGGTAGAGCGGGAGGACGAGGAACTCGAGGAAGCCGGCTTGGGAGTTGGCAAGTTCACTGACGCGCACTTGGCGGTCGCAGAGGGGCGACTTGGGCAAGCCCATGGCGGCCTCTGCGTCGCCCTGCGCCCAGAATTCTTCGTTGACAGCCATGGAGAGGGAGTGGTGGAGGTGCCAGTCGAGAGCGCCGTGAGAGAGGTCGGCGGCCTTAACGACGAGTTTAAGGGAAGCCAGCTTATTCTCATCGGCCCACAGATCGAACTGGGGTGACGACCGGTGGAGCTTGTAAGAATTGACGAGCTCGAAGTGGGCCTTCATGTCGGTAGCCAGGATGAGGTCGACGACGATTTTGCGGAAGTATCGGTAGTCGTCGTTGTTGATTGCTTGTATGAAGTTGTTGGCTTTCTGTTGAAGTGTTTCGAATGTACGGCAAGCATGGAAGTTTTCGAGTACGCTGATGTCATTGTAGACGATAGCGAGGCGTTTGTTCGCATTGACCAGGTATGCATTGGTACGTCCGGGGTGTCCGACATCGTGGCAGATGGCGGCAACTAGTATGGAGAGGCTTTCGAGGCTGCTTGACCGTTCTGCGTGTCCGAGCCAGGTAAGCAGGACGGCAGTCGCGTGTGCATGAATGCTTGCGTGCGTCCGATTGTGATAGGGAACGTTCTCGGTGGGTCCATATTCATGTTGGATCGTCCGAAGAAAGTTGAACCACTTGGGCCACTCGAATGGGAAGTGCATAGTTTCCACAATGGGTGAAGCTAGTAGCATACCGGTCGTGACAATTGCCTCATCTTTGGTGACACGTGTAACCTTGAGCATATCGAAGCCCCAGTTGGCGCCGATGTTTCGCGCCATCTCGCCCAGTCCTGAGAGAAAAGGAAAGTCGTGCACCACCGTCACTTCAGAACCCCCAGCCGCCGCTTTATCCAGTGACGCGTTGGACTCGTCCGTCTTCTCGTTCATCGACTTGCTCGTGCTCTGTCGCGAGTGCTTAGGCACCGTCAACGTGTTGTCGTGCCCGACCGCATGGAACATGAGCGCCCCGGCATAATTATCGTGCACTGCCGGAGAATAGAGGTCGTGGGAACGACATAATAGTTTCAAAGCACTCTGTACGGAAGCACGAAGATCACCTGCAAACTCCATCATCATTCCGATCTGACGTGCCGTACTAATCCTTGCGTCCGTCCCTTCATACCGTCGGGCGTGTTTCGTCTGCTGAAGGAATATCGACGGCAACGCACGTTGTAATTGTTCCACACAACGCTCAGCCTGCTGCAACTCACGCACTGCTACATGCACAATCTGCGAAGGCACCAGCCCCTCCGGCAATGACTTCTCGATGTCCATTGTCCGCACCTTGTTCACCTCCTCCAAGTCACTCTGCAAGGACGCATTCGCCGCCGCTAACTGTTCCGCCTGCCGCCTGAACCAGAACGCTTCCCGCTCACTCATTTCCGTCCGGTACCGCGCGATCAACGCGACAAATGGAATCAACACAAAGATCATGATGTACATCGTTCTACAACCGGGGCGGGTGGTAGACTGGGGGGGGTAGACTGGGGGGGGTGGTAGACTGGGCGTGGGTGTGGGGGGAGCATACAGTTGGGGAGCATCATGGGGACTCATGGCGACGCCGCCGGTGGAGCCCTGGGTCATGACGATAATGATTTCGAAGACACCAACGATGTAGATGAAAGTCATGACGCAACCTCGTCGGACACGGGCGAGTGGGACACAGTTAAAGAAAGCAACATTGGCGGAGGCAATGGCAAGATTATTCATCATGACATCGGTAGGGCCCTGATTACGGGCGCAATCCGACCACATTCCTTGTGCAAAAAGCACAATCAAAATCACTCTGGTAATCTGCACCACAATCGAGAAAGCTTCTAGTCGCTTCTGATACTTTTTCAAAGATGAGATAATGTACCAAACAAACAGGATCACAGCATCCGCTACGGATTGGTTTATGCACGCCGCTTCGAATAATGCAGCATCCGCTCGTAATGGTACCGTCTGCTCTTCTCGACCCCATAGACACCTTCGCACCGATGGTCCATTTTTTGATGACTTTGTAACGATGTCAGGACACCCGTTTGTATGAAATTGATCGAGGTCAGATCTTGATAAAGAGGAATGCTCCGAAGGGACTTGAACCAAGTCGCCAATGGCAGTCATGTCCGCGAGTTCAGTCATGTCCGCGAGTTCAGTCATGTCCGCGAATCCGTTGGATGTGTCCGCGAATCCGTTGGATGTGTCCGCGAATCCGTTGGATGTGTCCGTGAATCCGCTCGAATCGTGGAGGATCTCGCCAAGATATCTCGGTTTCCAGAGGGCCGAGTCGTGTGGTGCAAAGGAGGACCGCAGTAGACTGTTTAGGGAATCGACGGCTTGTTCCTGGTCGTTAATTTCATGTCTGGATTCGTTGATACCAAGCCAGCCCTTGTAGAGTCCGAACCAGATTTGTAGTGCGATAAGGAAACATCCGAAGAGCACAGTGTAGGCAACGCGATGAGTGCTCATGAAATTCTCACGTTGATAAAGTTGTTCCGTCTGCCGATCGGCAAATTGAAGAGCTGGCACTACGATAGCTTGAGAGAACTCGGCCGTAACCGGATGGCATAGCTTTGCGAAAAACTTCTTAGACGCCTCATTCACCTTATTCGTCACGCCACCTGATTGAACAACTCCAGATGTCGGTCCAGATCCCGATGTCGGAGCTACACCCGACACCGCCTCCGGCTCCGCCCCCTCCGGCTCCGCCCCCTCCGGTTCCGCCGGGTGCGGCTTCTTCACAATTTGCGGAACCTCCACCGGCGGCACAGTTATTTTAGCCCGCATACATAAAACAATCCAGCCCTGGCTATCAGGGCAGGCTAGGGTACGTACCCCGTTGGCGTTGAATGTGTATGTCTGGTGGCATGGAATCTGGGGTGGATAGATCTAGAATCGGTAGACCTAGGAGATGAGCGATCGATCGATCGATCGATCGATCGAATGGGTGTACCTGGAGTAGATCGAAGCAGTGGGAGGGTCTATGTAAACAAGCAGTCTGAGTTAACGGGGTGGCCTGAATTAACACGATTAAAAACACAGGATCTAATTGTTGAACAAAGCTTCGGCTCGATCCACCGAGTGGGAGGCTTGATCCACCGAGTGGGAGGCTTGATCCACCGAGTGGGAGGTTTGATCCACAGAGTGGGAGGTGTGATTAGAGGGGTTAGACGGGAGGTCCCGTGTCATCTCTGGCGGGTAGGATTTCGATGGGATCGCACTTGACCTCTTCACCGGTCCAGCTAATACGTACTCCGAAACGCCAAACACCATCACGATAGCAATCGGGTCGTTCATAGATTCGAGCAGGACCATCAACATGTGACTTGACGAAGGTGCCATGAACCTGAGCGCCGTTTTCGTACTGGAGTACACCCTGACCTGATGGTTCACCATCAACAAAGTTACCTTTGTACACTTGGCCAGAAGGCCACCATTCCATGGCTTGACCATGTTGTTTCGATTGTCGCCAGTCGCCGGTATATTTCTTACCATCGGCCCACCAGTATGTGCCTCGGCCATGGAGCATACCGTTCTTCCAGTCGCCGAGATATACTTCGCCATCACCAGCACGTAGTAATCCAAGGCCTTCACGTGTTCCTTTAACAAAGTTACCGATGTACACAGATTTATCCGGCCGGATCTCCTTACCCTTGCCGTTACGCTGGGCCTCCTTAAACTGCCCAATCGCAATCGCACCGTCCGGGAACTCATAACGACCGTAACCGTTCGGCTTTCCGTCCACATACATCCCGAAATAACGCGTACCATTCTTCATACGCACAATTCCCACACCGTGTGGCTTATTGTTCTCAAAGGCTCCAATATACACACCACCATCCGGGTAAATTAAACGACCGACACCTTTCATCTCCGGCCCGTCCCAATCACCAGTGTATTTGAACCCGCCTTTGATCGACTTTTCTTTTGCACCCGGATCCAGTACGATCTGATTCTCCAAGACCGGGTACGGTTCTAAGTCGTCTTGCAACTCTGGAGGTAATCGTGGGTTCGGCGTAAAGTCATCCCGCTTCTCCTTCAACTCAGGTATCACACCCTTCTGCCCTGGTGGGCGGTCCACAACTCCGTCTGCCGCCGGCTTCGAGTCGTCCTTCAACTCCACCTTCGACCCGTCGCCCGCCGCGGCTGCCGGAGCTGCCGCGGCTGGGGCCGCTGGAGCTGGGGCCGCCTTGGCGGGAGCCGCAGTGCCCGAGGTCTTTGCAGGAACCGCCGCGGCGGCTGCCTTGGGCGCTGCCTTGGGCGCAGGCTTGGCTTCTTCCTCGGCCTCTTCCTCCTCTTCTTCTTCTTCCTCTTCCTCATCCTCTTCCTCTTCCTCTTCTTCCTCTTCCTCTTCTTCCTCCTCGTCCTCCTCTTCGTCCTCCTCTTCGTCCTCCTCTTCCTCTTCCTCTTCTTCCTCCTCTTCTTCCTCCTCCTCCTCTTCTATCTCCTGAGCCGGTTTCGGTTTGCTGTACGTGGGTTCAATCGAAGTTCGAGTCATTCCACCACCCTTCGAATTGCCTGCTTTAGAGACGGGCTGTATAGGCCCTAATTCTTCGCCGTCCTCTGCTTCTTTACTTCTACTCGCGTCTTTAACCGAATCCTTCGGTGGCTTCGAGCAAGCGGCACCCGGCATGTTTGATTGTGGGGACCACAATTTCAAACCTTTTAATACCCAGAGCTTGATGCCACTCGGATTGGTAAGGCGTCAGTCTATGTTAAAATCCGCCCGGACATGTTCCAAATCTGAATCAATACAGAATAAGTCAATATGGGGCGTCTTACACTTTGCGTGTTGCGAAATGTTTTCCTCCAAGTTGAAACATGTGCCCACAGTCTCTCGCGTTGGCAGAGCCGGCGGATCGCATTGCGAGTCTGTGCGCCGGATGTAGGATGCAAGCGCCAAAGATAGCCACCCCTTCTCCACCGAACTAAGGTTCGTCGTCTCCACGTTTAAGTTGTGCATTAACTTATTATCAACTACACCGAACGTAGAAAGTTTCGGCGATGGGAAGGGGGAGGGGGGG
>NW_011645782.1:187999-192865 GCF_000223845.1 Gregarina niphandrodes | reverse complement strand
GGGGGAAGGACCAGGAGGGTCGTTTACTCTCTCGAATTTTGCGTCGCCGAATCACGAGTAAGTGGTCGAAGGTCTTGATTACACGTAATTTCTCGTCTTCGTCCGGCCACATTACGTTTTCGCACCTGCACTGGAACATTAAGGACAGCAGGTCTTCGCTGTCGTCAGGGGTGCGGCGGGATTCGGGCCAGGGAGTTGAGGGTTGGGACACGTACTGGTAAAGCAGTTTATTGGCGATTTCTATGTAAAGGTTGTGCGGCGGCGGTAGGAGGTCGTTGGAGTGTTTTTGCTCCTCCACGATCCACTGCTTGAGTCCGTGGGAGGTTAGCCAGATGGGGGCCAATATCTTGCAGTAGTGTTCGGCGCTCAGTAGATCTGCGATGAAGAGGGGTAGAGCGGTTTCTTCGTTGATCTCGAAGGGGCCGACCTGGCCAAAGAGGGGGCCAATTATGGCGGGTACGGGCTTGACACACCGGATCCGTACGTCAGCGAGGACCTCGGCGAGGTAGATGCGTTCGGAGAGGCTCAGTGGCCGGTGGGAGGTGTTGGCCCACATAATTTTTGGGATGAAGTGGTGGTCTGTAACGAACCATGGCGACCAGTACGCTGTCACGGGGCTAGTCTACGAGGTTTCTGCGGCGGCCAGCGTACAAGACGGGGTGACGATCGCGTCCGCCACAGTGACCGCACTCGTCTGCCGGTCACTCAGCGACCAGGACGCAACCTTTGGCGTCGAGGATCCGACGACCGACAAGGCGACGGACAAGCCAACCGACAAGGCAGGGGCGCGGTTGCATCTGCCGCGGGCAAACCTGCCTCTGAACATTGGGCGCGGACAGGGCGATTACGGACAAGGTGAAAAATTCTGTCAACCCACGGCGCGGGACCACCGGTTCGACCTAGCGGACCTGAGCTGGCACCCGGATACCACTGAACGACGTCGGTCTGTCCATAACACGACCGTCAAAGACTACTTCACCAGCGTCATTCGCCCGGCGGAGCTCACTGTCCAACTGCCGCTAGAACTCTCCCGTCTTTGGGACGCACAACGGAACGAAGCAGATGTCTGGCTCATGAGACATATCAAAGACAAAACTGATATCGATGTCGTCTATGTACGCACCCCCGACCTCCAGACTCTGGCCTGTCGCCAGAATCTGCCCTGACCGCCAGACTCTGAATTCCAACACCAATGGCCCGTGCTGTTCAGGCCTCGGTTTCAGACGGATCTCTCAAGGTACTAGCCGACAAGCAATGCTTGTTAGAGTAAGACTGTTGTGGGACACGAGTGCGCCCTGGCAGACGTGTGCGCACACGAAGACACACGCGTGTGTGTGCCTGCATATCACGTGTGTACCGCGGTGATTACGTGTGATTACTGTGTTGTAGATGCGCAGGCGAGTTGGCGGATGAGGTGGAGAAGGCGGGGGCGGAGGCGTTGAGTAGCGAAAAGGCGTTGGAGCGTCGGCAGCGACGTTGGAAGATGTTAGAGGATCGGGGGATGAGCGAGGCGTCAGTGGAGTTGTTGGTTCACGAGTCGGTGGTGGGTGTGGTGATGGGTAAGCAGGGCGAGAACTTGTCGCGAGTGGCACGGAGTCATCATGTGGAGGTCCGGGTTTATCCGGACGAGGACGGCGTGAGACGAGTCCGCATTTATGGCGGTTCGTCACAACAGGTTCGTGCAGCTGCGGACGAACTCGACTACGTATACTGGACCCTGAGTCTCGGACACACACTACCTCGCGTGCTTCAACTCGTTCGAGACCATAAAGGCACCTCCGGCATCCACTCTCTCTGGCTCGATGAAGAACGGCACGAACTCGTCATCTGTGGCCTCTCCGCCAGCATCGCCGCCTACGTAGCCGCCCTTCAGCATGCACTCAAGTCTCCAGCCCTCCCCTTCCTCCCCACTCATGGAAACTCGGCATCCGGACTTCACGGCTCGACCACTGGGCACGACTCCGGGCTCCACGAATCTAGAGCTCACGGGTCCGGGTCCGGGGCTCGCGCTTCGGGATCTGGATCCGGGGCTCACGGCTCGGCCGGGTCTGGGACCCATGGCCCACCCGGGTCCGGGCCGCCCGCAAGCGAACGATTCCGGCCTAGTCACCCGCCGCCGCCTCCCACCTCCGGAAGCAACAGCCACCGCGGCAAGACGCCCCTCCAGCTGCCCTACCCCGTCGCCAGTCGCAGGGCCAAGTGGCAAACGACTTTTTAGCGGCTCTCAAAACGACGCGAAAATGCGTCCCACACAGACCACCTGACTGACTCTGTCAGACCACCTGACTGACTCTGTCAGACCACCTGACTGACTCTGTCAGACCACCTGACTGACTCCGCCAGACCACCTGACTGACTCCGCCAGACCACCTGACTGACTCTGTCAGACCAGCTGACTGACTCTTGTCATGGTGCTGGCTTAAGCAAGCAAGCAAGCAAGCAAGCAAACAAGAAGCTCAGATAGAGCAGTCAGTGCCTTGGGGCTCTCCGCGACCGCCCTCATCAGTCAGGACTATCTTATCCATTCAGAACTATTGGGTAGTCGGAGCTATTCAACAATAGAACTACTCAGCAGCAGAACTATTTGGCAGAACTATTGGCAGAACTATTCAGCAACAGAACTATTCGCTGACTCAGCAGCAACCGGTCGGCCGCTCCAGCTGCCACCGCCCGGTCGGTCAAGGGCGCCGTCATGGTCGTCGGGTTCCACGAAGGGAATCATAGACGACCTTACCATCCGACTGTAGGCTAGCATGAGACCAAAAAGAGCAAAGGCAACCCCGTTGAAGAATGACGCTACGGAAGAAGGTAATGTTGTTCGAGACGTATTGAGGTGCGGAAGGGGGCATCTACCTACGGAAGGTAAGGTGGGGCATCTACTTATATCAATGAGTGTGAACTTGGACATCACCGTATTCGCGCCTGAGTAAATCCGATTAGAGTTTTCGATAAGTAATACATTGTCCATAACCCACCCTGCTTCGCTTGATGTAGTGTATTGGCGCCACCAGCTAAACTCTTTTATGTAATTGACACTGCAATAAACTTGTTTAATTTGAATCGCTTAGTGGGTCGAATCGCTCCGTGGGTCGGTTTGTGTTAGTCTGTTTGTTACCTTAAAGATGATTTGTCTTTGTACTCCTGGGTGGTCTGAAATTCTACGTCTACGGTGGTCCTTTGAGTGGTTCGGTCCTCTCGATATTCCGTCCTGGTAATTTTGATACCCCCAGCACATGTTGGCGACGCTGAAACCCGGTAACCGGGGGGCAGCGTCTGTAAAAGTCGGTAGGTCGCCAGGCCAGTGGGGAAGCTAGTAGAGTGAGTCTCAGTCCCTCCGGGGCCAACCCATGCAGTGTTGTTGAACGACACCGGGTTGAGGTCAGAGGACTGACTGTCTAGTGCATCAGGCGTAGAGGCCCAAGCCTTCAACCCTATCAGATTGAATCTCAAACTTCCCGCTGTTTCCGGGTTCATGTTCACGGGAATTATCTCCTCCCTTAAAACCCGCGGCGAGGCCTTTGGTCTGCCCACGGCCCGACCCCCCGCCAGTAGAGCCTGGAGCGGTCGGGATATTTCCTGGTTCAGGCTGAACACGTCGTCATCAATTAGAAGATGTGTGTGCTTCGCACACACCTCCACATTCGTGCCGAATGGAAAAGTGCCAGGAGTGACTGCGACCACCGCCTCCTTGATCAGCAGGGGTAGAGTGATATCATTCATCTCGGGCACATCCGTGGAAAAAAACTTGAGTTTGCTGAGAAAGTCACTCCCGGTCTTCGCAGAATTCGGGTCTTCGCTCCCAGTCGGATCTTCGCTCCCAGTGGCCGTCGGGCCTCCAGTCGACCTATTCGGGTCTCCGGACGACGTATTCGGGTCTCCGGTCACAGAATTCACGTTCTCACTGGAGTCATTAATGGTCACCGGCGCATCATCCTCCGGCACAGACTGCATAAGCGGGTCTTCAGGACAGGTCCAGTCGTACAAACTAGGCAGGTCCAAGTCGAGCGCATCAGCGAGACCTTTACGGCTGAACCACTTGATGCCTAAACTGCGACTCAAGCTGGCGTTGATTGTGGCCGGTGTGAGAAGCGACTGCACGCCCGCAAAACGTCGACACTCATTGGTCATGTGCCACGTGTGCAGGTTGTTATGGCACACTCGCTCGTCCTCCAGCCAGCCGTATAACAACACTCGCTGACTCGGCTCGGCTCTCGATTCGGCGCTCGGCTCGACTCTGCCGCGGTCCAGGGCGGCGACGTTGTACGTTTCCAGAGCCTGGAAGCTGCCTCCTAGCATCAGGTCCGCTAGCGAGACCACGCAGGCCCATGACCGGCCCAGCACTGAAGCCGCAGACGCAGTTCTACTCCAAACTCGAGGTCAGCGGGTGTGTCCAAAAGTGTGTGCACACACGTGTGCACACACTTTCGCGGATGTCTGCAGGGCGGGTGTCAGGAGGGGGTGTATGTTACTGGTGGCTCAGGTCGACGACGGCGTAACAGAAGTTGTGGGCGGGCGAATCGCCGCCTTGTGTGATCCGGCACTCGAACCGTTCCATGGCTTCCGCGGCGCAGAGGTCCGCGAGACCCGCGGCCGAAACACTGGTGAAGGTCCAGAGGTCCTCGCGGCCCCGCTGCTCCAACTGGATCCGGTCCAGCAATAGACTCGGGAGCACCGCGGTGCCTGCGGCGGCGATCGCAGCCGGACCGACTACTCGCATTTTAAATTATGAGCATCCCAGCCAACGTCACCTCCTCCAACCCCTTTGGTAAGCCCGTCCTCTTGTTCCCCGACCCTGTCCTCTTGTTCCCCGACCCTGTCCTCTTGTTCCCCGACCCTGTCCTCTTGTTCCCCGTCCAGTCCACCCCC
>NW_011645782.1:170358-187623 GCF_000223845.1 Gregarina niphandrodes | reverse complement strand
CCCCCCCTCCCCCCCGGGCTACTACTCAGCTACTCCGTTGCGTTGTAGGCAACAACAAAACGAATCTGTTCGGAGGGAGTGGCGGCGGCGCTTCGGCCTTTGGAGGCCTGAACTTGGGTGGGCAGCCGAACCCTGTGGCGCAGAACGCGCTGGGTGCCGGAGGCACCTTCGGAGCGTCTCCTTTCGCGTCGGGCGTGGGTGCGAATCCCTTCGGTGCCCCGGCGGTGGCTACTCCACGGAACCCTTTCGCAGCGACGCAGCCGTCAGCAACCCAGCCCACGAACCAGTCGCCCTTTGGGACCGCGCCCAAAACCGAGCAACCTGCGTTCGGCACCCAGCAGTTCGGTCTCTTCGCAGCGGCTCCCGCTAACCCCTTTGGAGCCGCAACCACTAATCCCTTCGGCTCTACCGCCAGCAACCCATTCAAGCCTTCCGCCTCAGCTGCAACTGGCACCGGACTCACTCCAGATGCAGCTGGCGTCGGGACAACTGGCATCGGGACCGCACTGGGAGCCCCAAGTGGGACCGCACTCGGAGCCCCAAGCGGGACCGCACTCGGAGCCCCAAGCACGACCGGGAGCTTGTTCGGCACGCCGTCTGGCGGTTTGTTCGGAGCCGGTGCCGCAAAACCCGCCAGTGGCTCGCTCTTTGGAGGCGCTTCTGCAGCCCCGAGTGCCAGTCTCTTCGGCACAGCGGCCCCCGTTGGCGGCAGTCTCTTTGGGGCGACTTCACCCTCAGGGACTGCGGCCTCCGCCGCTGCGCCGCTGCCAGCGGCCACTGGGATGTTCGCAGCCGCTCCACCTACCATTCCGACGCGGGATTCCGAAAACGCAGCAAAAAATATGGTCACGAAGCAGCTGCTCAAATTGAGCCTAGAGGAGATCAGCGCACTCAAGGTGTCCGCGCGGCCCATGCGTGTGCAGGCTGCCTGCGACGCAGAGTTCGGCAAAACGCAGTTTTCGGTACGTCATACCACCACACCATTACACCCAAGAGGAAGGGTGTGGACCAGGACCGACACCCCAGAACGCGTTCTCTTTTTCAGGTCGGGCGAGTGCCAGAAGTGGCCCCGTCAGTCAGTTAGATAGTTGCCAGTTGGTAACCCTCCTGCTCCGTTTCTTGACCCTGATTAAAGAAGAGTGTAGCTAGACAACAAGTGTGCAAACAGGTGCGTGCGTGCGTGCATTCAAACAAGTATGTGCGAGTAAGTGTGTGCAAGTAAGTGCGTGCGAGTAAATGTGTGCGAACAGGTGAGGTTCGCAAAGAGGTGAGGTCGGCGCACAGTCGAGCGCCGAGTGTCCAGGTGCTTACTCGGGTTGGGGCACGACAGGTTTGCGGCGTTTCCTTTTCTGGGGCAGTTCGTCGTCGGAGCTGAGGGTCAGGGGCCAGGGGTCCTCCTTCTTCTTGCCCCGTACTCCAGGTTTGCGTTTGGCGCTGGCCTTGAGGGCTGGTTTCCGCCGACCGCGCGGCGGGTCGGGTCTCTCGGGACTGCTCACATCCAAGCCTTTTCGGTTCAGGTCCTCGGGCGGTCCGAGTCGCTCTGTGGCGAAGGTGCATGTCGCCCGGTAGCCTTGTTTGCTCAGGAGCAGAGCGTCGTCCATTAAAGCCGCGCTGTCCATGAAGTCCGCCACCGACAACACCTGCTGGTCCTCGTAATCACTAAGGTTATCATCACCGAAGTTACCGTCAGGGAGGTTATTACCGTTAAGATCAGCGCTAGCTAGATCATGGCTAGCGCCGTTGAGGTTATTCCCGAACGATTGGTGGTTGTTCCAGAGTTGTGGGCTTCCACAATCGTAGCCAGAGTACACGGGGTTGTCGTAGCTGCAGTAGACGGTTTCGCCTGTGGGACCCTGACCGCCGTACAGGGGTCGCTGGAGCCCCTGAGCGGGTCTATCGACGCAGACGCCGCCTTCGCTCTCCCACGTTCCGCTGCTCCACAAGTTGTACGTCTGCGGTGCTGCCGCGTGAGGGCTGGTGAGCAAGGAGGGTGTGGAGCTGTTGCTGAGGGACATACCACACTTGCCCGACAACTCCACCTCGCCGAGAGGACCCGCCTCGCCGAGAGGACCGGCCTCGCCGAGAGGACCGGCCTCGCCGAGAGGACCCGCCTCGCCGAGAGGACCCGCCTCGCCGAGAGGACCCGCTTCGTCGAGGTGGGTCCCCGCATGAGTAGCAGTGCACGTGGTCAAGAAGGAAGCACAGGCACTAGAGTCCGAGGCCGTGGTCGACTCGTTGCTCTCGCCTTTGACAGCCTGTTCGGACTCCACGGGAAGAGACAAGGCAGTTGGAAGGGACAAGGCCTCCGCCGGAAGTGACGAAGACTCCGCTGCAAGGGACGAGGACTCTGCTGGAAGGGAGAAGGTTTCTGCACAGTGCGTAACGCCTTGACCATAGGCAAGCAAATCATCGACTTGGCCTTGCCGGCTTCGCCACTGGCTCGTGGGGTCCATGCGCGGCGCAGCAGGCAGATGTGCAGGAGCAGCGGCCAAATGTGCGGTGCCGGGAGGGTCCACGGTTGCTTCAAGGAGACTGAAGTTGTAGCTGCTGCACTGCAACCCCTCTTGGCTCAGTGAGGCCGACAGTCGCCGGTCCGGGACAGCTGGGCCAACCATGGCCGCGACGACTGCGTTTGCGATCGGGTGTACAGGAGGTGTTTGACCGCATCGGCTGTGTACCCTGGAGGTGGATCTGACGGCGGAGGTTACTGAGCCCGAGGTTAACGAGCACGATGTTACGGAGGAGATTATGGAAGAGGAGATTGCTGAAGACAGTGCACCGCACGAGAGCGCATCACCCGAAGCCGCACTGCACGAGAGTGCACTGGACGATAGTGCAGAAGACGAGCCGATGTCGGAGTGACTTCTTGCGAACGAACTGAACAGTTCGGCGCAGCCCCGGTCCTGGCTGTGATTGTTTGAAAGCGTGGCCGACAGCAATGCCGAGCCGTCCTCGGGGATCTCTGTGCTTGAGTTATAGCGGTATGCAACTCCACAGAGCGCATGTCCACCTGTACTGTTTCCAACCATTCCATTTGCACGCATTACACTCCCATGGCTCAGTTCGCCTGGACCGTGGGTCAGTACGGCTGGACCGATTCTGTCGCCTGGGCCGATTCTGCCGCCCGGGAAGGGATATCTGACTAAGTATTTGTTTGAGACCCCCAAAGGCAGTACGGGTGCCAAAGGCGGTGGGGAGTGTGGGAATCTCATGATGAACATAACGGCCTTCAAATTGACATCCACGCACTCAAACACAACCACGCGTGGCAAGGGGTTGCTCACGACCGATGGCGGTAGGACAATGTCAGTATCATAACGTCGGAAGCTTAGGGACCGTCCCCCCGTGTCAACGATGCAACTCGTGCCAGTCTCGTCCAAGGAATTAGATCCCGAACAAGAAGTCGTCACACCAGGTAGCAGATGTCTCAACGTAGGTCCGAGGGATTCACCACGTACGCCGTCACTATCCCTCACCACGGCGCCACTACCGTCCACGGCGCCACTACCGCTCAACATGCTGTTACAAGCCAGTATGTCACCGGGCGCGGAAGCGTCGAGGGCAATCAACGACTTGGTCTCCAATGTACGAGAAACCATGGGCCCCAAACAAAGTCCAGCAGAATCCATTGTTGACCTGGGGTCCATTATCCTAGAGTCCATCGACCCAGGATCAATCGACCTATGGTCCATCGTCCTAGAAAGTATCCTACCCGGGTGCAAGGCCAGTTCGTCATTGTAGGGCAGATCTGAGCAATTTCTTCCGTCATGTCTCGCACCGTCCAGACGACAAGGAAGCGCGCGTTCCTGGCCATGGCTGCCCTGGCCATGGCTGCCCTGGCCATGGCTGGCCCGGCCATGGCTGCCTTGGTCGTGGCTGCCTTGGTCGTGGCTGCCTTGGTCGTGGCTACCTTGGTCGTGGCTACCTTGGTCGTGGCTGTCTTGGTCGTGGCGGTCAGGGGCACGTGCAGCGAGTGTTTTTCTTTCGACGCGTGCCTCCGTGCCCAAGTTTAGCACTAAAGAGTCCACGGTAGTAAAGTGATCCCGTCTACCACCGAGCATGTTGAAGTTGGCTGTCTTATTGACGGAATTGATTGAGCAGAAGGCTCCTCCGTGGTTGAGTGCAGCTTCGAACCCGTGAACGGAAAGTTCATTGGGATCGTCCTGCCATTTGTCAGTTTTATTCTGAATCATATACTGCATCCATTTTTGCACCGTCTTCTTCGTATATCTTTGTCGCTTTCGATCCGAAGAGATGATACGCCAACCCCCTCCCTCCATAGCTGTACACGTATCCGTTGGAGCACCTGTGCCCATTATAGCACACGCGTCCATTGCGGCACAATGATCCGTAGGGCCGCGATTGTCCATCGTTGAACACCCTCCCATTGGGCACCTATCCATTGCACCCCCACGCCCACTGGTTAGTGAAGTGCTATTTATTTCGCCACCAATCATTTCGCCACCAATCATTTCGCCACTAGCCATTGCGCGATTCTCCATGCTTGTATACCGCAGGTTCCGCTCGCTCCATTCGTTCCATATCCGGGCCGCATGTAAAATCTGAATAGATTTTGACTCAATCTCGACACCAACGTTCAGAACGTATTTAACAAGCTCTATATTCTCTTTACTCAACGGTGGTCCGTCAGTCCTTCCATCTAAAGACTGCAGGCCATTCCCGTTGGTCTGACTGGAGGCTATGCTGTTCAGCATTTGACCAAATGCTGAGTCTCCGCCTACCCTTGTTTTTAAACTATGCACCTACAAGGACCCTTCTGTGGGCACTACCCTCCAGCAGATATTCGCCCATCAAGGAGAAAGCGGGCTTACTCTTTGTCGGTGGTAACTAATCTGATGTAGCTGGTTACTTAATAGCCATTTTCCTATTTCTTGTAGCTCCGGTCTTACAATTCCCGCTAGTGCAGCTTCGCAAACTCGAATTTTACTGGTAGCAGTGACTCTGCCGCAGGGGGATTTTGTCTCGAGAGACCTACGTTCACTTACTTCTTTTGGGGCATCAAATTTCATTCCCTATCACCGTAATGCGCCCTGGGTCCGTTAAACTGGTTTGTGCACACGCGTGTGCTAATGAGCGCCGATGCTTTTTCTAATAACTATCTAGCCCTAAATCGGTGAGTTATGCGAGGTTTTTTCATTGCTGCGAAGTGATCTAGATATATTAGACGCGCCCATGAGTTCGGGCGGGCGTCATTACACTCGGGACATGGTCGATGAGACTTTCTCTCGTTACGAAGGAGTCCCTTACCAATCTCTCGCCCATCCGCTGTCGATCGACCAGCCTGACCTCAGCGAGCAGGACAGAATGTCAACGGAGGAACAGATGTATGCATTTTTCGGAGGTTCGTTCTTGAAGATGGTGTTCGAACTATTTCGAGGCTGCATCTCCGGCCATGTCTAACTAACTAACTAACTAGCTTACTGAAACCGTCTCCCGGAAGAAGCCTCATCAACCTCGGTTATCCATCCGTCCAGCAGCACCCGACTCCTGGTAGTGACTTCTTCTGTCCAGAGACTACGGTTGGTCGTCAAATTCGTACGACTGATGCTAAAGGTGCCGCCACTGACGGCGTCGTTTTGAACGTCAGAAACCGCGACATCTTTTTCTCGCTCAGAGTAGCAGCGATCCCGAACAGAGTCGTCTTCATCGCGACCATCATCATCGAGGCGGTCATCTCCACCGAGACGGTCATCCCTGAGGAGACGGCGGTTAGGTAGGGACTGATTTTCCTGGCCCGGAACAGACCATGCCTGCGGGAAGCAGTCTTGGTCGAGGGGGTATTCGGAGTTCCGCAGCTCAGACGTCTTCAAGCCGTCAATTGCGTCGTCGCCGACCGCCGCATTGCCGAGAGTGAAATCCTCGTTTAGACGCGGGCTCCCGTTCGAAGCGTCAACGCGCGGCGGAGACCAGTAGTACCCCCGGCCTTGGCCCAGGTCGTCTTCGCTGCCCTCCGAGTTCTCCGTGCGTTCTCCCTCACACTCTTCGCCATACCCTCCACCATACCCTCCGTCGGTCTCACCCCATCCAACCCTTGTCTGGCCGGCGCTACCAACTGCCAACCCATCTAGCGTCGCCGCGTCAAGATCCTGTCCGACTACCTGGGGTCGCTTGTCTTGCCCGCACGCTCCGGCGTTGCTGATAAAGCTTCGTGCGCGCTCCAAACTGGAACGGGTATTCCTCTCCGACAACTGCCGGCCACCTTCCCGTCGAGGGTATCGCCGGTCGTATCTCGGCACGGAGAGGCGGCTGTTCTCTGCCCCCCGGGTGTTCTCCCCCGCGCGGCTATTCTCCGTCACCCGGCTGTTCTCCGTCGCCCCGCTGTTCTCCCCCCCGCGGCTGCTCTCCCCCCCGCGGCTGTTCTCCCCCCCTCTGCTGTTGCGTCTAGCATTCAGGCCGGCCGCGGTGACACTGCCTGACTGCTGGTGTCCAGGCCATTTGTTTCCTTCCTTTGCGAGCATCTCCTCGGCGCGTCCCAGAAGGTAGCTGCTGGTCCGGCGGGGTGTAGTTTCGCTCCGTTCACTAGCGGTCGACTGACAGTCCTTCATTATCTGTTGAATCCGGGCCATGGCTCGTTGCGTGAAGTACGTTTGGGACGGCAGTGTGTTCCTGGAGCCGTTCCGTGGGACGGGCACAGGAGTGGGCTTGAGGGAGTCGTCCTGCGAGGTGGTCTGCGAGGTGGACAATAAACTGGATGAGGCTCCGGCAGACGGAGTGACGGAAGAGGGGAGCATCGAAGAGAGGAAGGGAGTGCCGTCAGTGACGGCCGACACTTGTATCGAAGGCATTGTGCCGCTGCTGGGCGTGACACTTCCCCCGTCACTGCTGGTAGACGGCAACAGACAAGTGACCGTCGACCTGGAGCCGCGGTCGCTGCTGGCCGTGCAGAACGGGTAACGGTCACCGCTGGAGCCGTGCTGACTGACGGTGGAGCCGTACGGGCTGATGGTCGATGCGTACGCGCTAATGGTCGAGGCGTACTCCTCCCGCGCTTGTTCGCCGCCTGCGCGAGGACCATTAACTGCTTGGACGCCGCTAATCGCTTCGAGGTCGCGTGCCGTGATTTTAGGCAAGTAGCTGGCCGAAGACGACGGCGAACTCAGTCCCCGCGGCAGCGGAGGCTGGGAGGAGCCAGTAGACCACTGCGGACCTGTGCTGTCCTGGAAGGTGTAAACCGACTCGCCGCCTGGCAAGCCGGCGTGGCTGTTAACTAGATGGTCGGCGTCTTCACTTAGGAATGCCGGCGTGAATGCCACTTGCCGGACACCTTGCCGCGGCGAAAGCGGGACTCGGTCCCGAGGAATGGCGGAAGACAAGGTTGCGGGCGACGAAAACGTGGCAGCCGAAGACAAGGGTGCGGCTGACGACAAGGTGGCGGCTGCCGACAGCGGCGGGGCGGACGATTCCTGCTGCAGTCGGTCTTGCCATTCTTCAAGCTTTGCTCGCAAGGCCGCTGCTAACTTCGCTTCGTTCAAAGCGGCAGTTTGGGCCGCCTTCCGCGCCGCAACGGCCTTCTGCAACATCACTGAGTGAGAGTTCAACTTTTCTCGTAACAACTTGTTCTCCAATTGCAAATTATAAACCTCCATCGACAGCTTCTCCACCGTCGACGTTCCGAGCTCCACAGAAGGAGTCGGAGGCATGGTTCGGGCGTCACCCTCATTAATCGACAATTTCTCCGCCAACTGAGTAATCAAAAACCGGTTTCTTGCCTTAAGGTCAGTCAGTTCACTCTGAGCGACATCTAACTTACGCTTGTGGTCTTTGAGCAAACATTTGTACTGGTCATTCGCCTTAACCACGTCATCCTTTTCAAGCAGCGCTGCGTCTTCAGCCTGTTCTGCCTGCTTCACAGCGGCTTGAAGTTCCTCCAGCTTGTCTACGGCTTCCTTCGATCCTTTTTGGGAGACGTCCAAAAGTGTGTGCAAACGATTGATTTCCAGATCTTGTTCGCGCAATTTGGTTTTTGTTTCTTTAATATTCGAGTGAAGCCGATCCATGGTCTCAGACAGCACGGTATTATCCTTCCTCTGTTTAGCCATCTCCTCTTCCAGCCTCTGTCTCGAGCCTCGTTGTTTCGCCAGCTCATATCTCAGTGTTGTAACTTCCTCCTTGGCGTCCGCCAGAGCACGATCTGTAGCGATGAAGCTAAGTTGTGCATTTTCTAGTTGCTTCTCGACGTCAGCTAACTTACCCTTCATAGTTTGATACTCAGCCAGATCATGTTGTAACAGCTTTATTTGCTTATCGGATGAAATTCTATTCTGCTCAAGTTCCCTAAACTCTCCTTCGAATAGCTCAATACGTTTGACGAGCGAATTGAGTTCTTGGTCGCCAACCTCGATAGCTGATTTCAGTTGTTCAATCTGCTTATCTTTCTGAGTCAGCTGGAGTTCCAAAGACGATAGCTGACGTTGTAGAGAACTAATTTCGCAACCTTTCCTCTCGAGAGTTTCAACCAAATGCGTTCGATCATTGCCCTGACCATTATCTCGTACAACATAACACTCGACGTCTTCATTGGTGCCTCCGCCAGTATCATCAGCAGTCGTAGTCGCGAGAGGTAGGCATTGCAATTGACACTGTTTCAAATGTGTTGCAAATGACTTTTCAACATGCCGCAACTCAGCTTCTAAACTTTTCTTCTCTTCTTTGAGCTGTACAAGCTGTCGTCCTTCATTCTCACGCTCCTCAGACGATACTCGTTCTCGTTGAGTCGCCGATAGGAGTTCTTTAATCTGCTGAACATCCTTAACCAACTTCTCTTCAAGATTCAGGAACACTTTAGAACTGATGCTCAAACTGGAAGTCGACCCGCCACCTAATAAATCAGTAATAACCTTATCCTTCTGATCCATCTCATCCTTCAGGCGGTCCCTCTCAGCCACTATTCTCCAGTAATCCAAGAACTCCGATTTTTTCTCAGACTTCTCTGCCTTTTCCACGTCCAACAAAATCTGCAACAAACCTGGCAGACTACTCCTTCTCTCATTCACCGAACCACTCCTTCTCTCATTCACCGAACCACTACCTATAGCACTACCCAGAGCATCGTTCAGAATAAATACCGCGGTGGAAGCAACGTGCGTCAAACGATATAACTTGTGTTTAACCTCATCCGTACATCGCTCAAGAGCCAACGAGGAGGGCGCGTCATTGCTCAGTAGCTGAATCTGCTTCTCCAGCTCAAGGACCTTTGCATTGCGCGACTCGATTCTAAAGTTAAATTGCGTGACTACACGCGTGTGCACACGCGTGTGCACACATGTGTATGCACATGTGTATGCGCGCATATATTGGCTTCGGCCAATGTTGTGACTGTTGTTCACTAGTGTGATCCACTGGTGTGATCGCTGTACAGGTGATGAGCAGTTTTGCCGTATTTTGCGCCCTTAAGAACATCTCGGAGCAAGTTTCCAACCAAATCGGCAGAATCTTGATTCACGGCCCCAGAATACCCCGCCCTGGTCAGCTGGAGACGAAGATCGTCTAAGGCCGACTCTGTCCAAGGCGGCTGCTGGAATTTCCCAGCTAGCATTTTCGGAACGCTTGGTTTTTACGTGGCATGGTTTCGACCAGACTGCAGCAATTTTGGGAATGGAGGCACCCTTCACTTTTTACCAATCATACCCGATAAGTATGTTACGAACAGTGGGGTGTGGTATATATCAGGAGGAAACCAATCCTTGTAGATGTGTTGACGAAACATTTGATACGGCCGGAAGCATTACCAGCCGTTGGTCAAGGAATGGAGCGACAGTTTGATCTGACAGGAGCGTCGGCCACGAGCAGTCGTATGTGTGAGTGGTTGCCGTTATGTCACCATCAGGCGCCGGAGAAGTTATACAAGCCTTTAGAAAATGGCGCAATCTACCATACGACTACCAATCAGATTTTAATTCGACATGAGGCGGAGGAGGCGGAGGAGTCGGCAGCACCATTTTATATTGGGTGTGACGCGATCCCAATTGCGGTGAGTTCGTCTTTGGTAAGGACGCGCCAGGAGAGTGAGGGTCAAGCAACGACAGCCTATTCGGGTTCACTATATCTTGGGCAGATCTGCAGTTTTCTCCCGACATTGGAGATTGCCTTGATTCGCTCGATCCAGAACGAGTTTTGTTTCAGCGAGATCTCCCACGTGCGCAAGTGGGCGAATTGTTCGGTGCAATTTGATGTGTTCCAGAGCCTGTATCCCCTGATAGTGAGCCATACCCCCGAAGCCGAATCGCGGCTGAGGCTCCAGAAGGCAGTCTGCACCCTCGACGCGACGGATGTTCAGCGGTGCTGCCTTCGAATTCATGCGCCGCTACGGGACGGAAAATCACAAGGTAGAAAGCGGCCGAGCTTCTACGTCTTGTTTTTCAAACAACTGGACAAATGGAAAAGCTGCACCGAGAACCTGGACGAGCGGTTTCCCATCCACGGTACGGACTTCATTAACAGCAATGAGGCGCCGAAATCAGAAGCGGAAAAAAGCAGTGGCCGGACGTTCCACGACGAAGATCGCGACTACTACCTCCTCGCAGTAGTACCCATATACGACAATCGCCCTTATCACGACCTTCCCGCTATCTTCTGTTCCATGGCCGACCGCATTGTAATCACCGCCGCTCGCGTGGGCACCGTAACCATGTTCCAGGTCCTCACTGTCAAGTTTGAGTCGCTGCAACCACTTTCGCTCCCTCGCTGGAACAAGAGATACGACCGAATCCTATCAAACGTGAAGCTCCAACCGGCTGCCTCCCAACTCCCTACGTCAGACTGTACGGCTACAATCTCTCCGGATAAATCCCAGTCACTAACAATCAAACCGCATACGGCTGTCTTGAAGAAAATACTCGACTTCCTCACCAGGGTCGATCAGGACCCTTTACGAGCTGCTCTTTTGCTGCCTCAACTGAGTTACTATCCTCGTGAACGTGTAAATAAAAGGGGAACCGGCAAGTGCTGGTTAGTCTACAAACACGACAAGGTGGCTTCTTTGGAGATGCCTCCTTCACGCAAGGCAGCGGTCGGCAAGGCAGCGGTCGGCAAGGCAGCGGTCGGCAAGGCAGCGGTCGGCAAAGAGGCTGCTGGGACGGGCACGGAAGCAGGCAAGGCCAAAAAGGGAGCTAAGAAACCTAAGCCTGACAAGTTGGTTACCAAGGTGGGAAACACGACGATACGAGTGCAAAATTGGGAACCGTTGACATTTGGCGTCGGACCAATTTCTCCGAAAGAGTTTCCAGTGGAGGCGACAGCTACCAGTGACTATATAACAATATACCTCCCCAATACTCAGGCAATTCCAGTCAGTGGTCCATGTCTTTCAGTCGTCGAAATAGAGTAGTTCTGAATAGAGTAGTTCCGAATAGAGTAGTTCCGAATAGAGTAGTTCCGAATAGAGTAGTTCCTTTACACTATTTGTGTCCACTATTTGTGTCGATCTTTTTTCCCAAAGTTCTAGGTTGTTTCTACAGCTGTCTTTGGGCTGGTTCTCAGGTCGGGATTTTTTAAGTTAATGTTGGTTGGTGCTTGCTACCCTACTAGTGAGTTCCATCATATTTATTATGACTTGCTTGTGTAGGTATATATACACAATTACTGTTGGAGCCTGAAAAGTATCCTGCCCAGGTAGTGCGGGAGTATTGCGGAGGCGAGTCATATGGCTGTAGCCGGATACCGCCATGGGTGCGACTGTGTCAGCCAATAGGGCCGGGTCCCGAGAACGAAAAAGCGGTTACCGGTACCGCGACCCCAACCGATGAAGGTGGTCAGGGCGGTGGCGGTGGTCAGGGCGGTGGCGGTGGTCAGGGCGGTGGCGGTGGTCAGGGCGGTCGTGTTGGAGGTCGTGTTGGAGGTCGTGGTGGAGGTGTTGGCGGGAGGCTTCGGAATGGTGGGCAGCAGACCCCGCCTGTGCAGACCCCGCCTGTGCCGCGTCTGGCAGTCCTGCCTGGAGATCATGTTACTCTACTTTGGAATAACGAGCAACCGAACCAAGTGCTTCCTGACTCGCCGACCTTTCAGAAGTTTAACATCTACCAAACGTGTTGCCCTAACCAGTCATTCTATGGCGACCATTTAAGTTCGAGCATAGAGCGACCCGACCAGTCGATATGCATGCTTACGTGGCAACAGATCTATTCTTTTTGTAGTATCCATGATCTGGTTAAAATCCGATCACTCCTAGCTCAATTAATTGGAAGCAGAAACAAGAGTCAAGGTGACCATCAAGGTAAAGTGGTTCCCCAAGGTAAAGTGGTTCCCCAAGGTAAAGTGGTTCCCCAAGGTAAAGTGGTTCCCCAAGGTAAAGTGGTTCCCCAAGGTAAAGTGGTTCCCCAAGGTAAAGTGGTTCCCCAAGGGGGACAAGTATCTGGTAGAAGTGTTTGTAGATCATTTACAAAGATCTTGGTTCACCTGGAATTGTACAGCAGTCATGAACGGTTAGCTAAACCAGTGGAGATTGACTATTTTCAAGAGCTAGTGAATTTTGATTCTAGAAATTTGTCAAGATTAGCGTTCAAGGTCCACTGGCACTGCTCCTCTCAAGTGAGCCAGGAAAGGCGTCCGGGTCGTATTACAATCTTTTTTTACAGACTCACAAGCAATGCCAAGACATCATCCACCAAGACATCATCCACCAAGACATCATCCACCAAGACATCATTTGCCGGTTACTCTCGCTTTTACCGAAGTGAATTGCCGTGCAGATACAAGGACATAACGTTATCTGGTTATGAGCTAATTGATTACATTGTAGCACCACCATTAGCATTCCACGAAGTACGAACCGACCACTGGGACTTACCAGGCGATTTGTGTGACCAGTCGGACAGAATAGTTATCTCCTATCAGAGAGGACTGGCTGCCGATTGGTTCGCACAGGGCGTGGCCTGTACGACTATTTCCTCCATCGAATTGCTCACATGTCAGTTCCACCATTTCAAGCCATTCAACTTATCCAAGTGGTGCAACACATACAACAATTTACAGCTACACAAACCACCACTAACAGCTACACTAACAGCTACACTAACAGCTCCACTAACATGTCATGAGTCATTAATGGTCGATTTTGGTATCAGCCATGTCGACTTGAAGAAGTGTTTGTTGAAAGTATATCGAGCGTACAAACCCAAAACAAAAAAATCCACTCTTGTCCAAGCCAACCCAGCGTCTGAGTCCGTCTACTTCCCACTGAAACTCGACTCTGCTCCGAATGTCGAGTCCCCTCCAAATGTCGAGTCCTCGCCGAAACATTGGAATCGAGGTGACTCGGAGGGCGACACGAGATCGGACACGCCTGTGCTGCAGCCCACTACCCGACTCGGTCGCCACCATTCACCGAACCAGTTCTCGCCTCGAGGTTGTCTGGCGTCAGTGCGGGAGGCACTTCGAATGTGCAAATTAGATGTCACTCTTGCGGCTGCGGGACCCATGGCTGTCGGTGGTAATAGTCTTGTGGAGGGCAGCAGTCTTGTACATAATATTATCCTGGGAATCCCACGTCGCAATTGTCCTGGGAATCCCACGTCGAGGATCTATGGCCTTGGGACGGCTGCGTCCTGGGTAGGTACTATCTTGTCAGTACGACGGCGTCGCAGCCGGAACGCCGACAGGAGGCCGGGACAGTACCTATCTCGAAGACGATGGACTAAAGGCATGCTGACTTTGCCTGCTCCGTTCCGGGGCACTGCTCCGCTCCGGGGCACTGCTCCGTTCCCGGACACGAAGGAGTACGGGGGAGCCTGGCCCTCGCAGCCCAGGTCCTCACAGTCCAGGCTTTCGCAGTCCAGGTCCTCGCAGTCGGAACCAATCGCTCCTGTCTTACAGCCTGGGTTCCAGACCCAAGTTGGCACTCCTGTCTGTGCGCATCGACATCTGCTGCAGCCGCGTCCGCACGTGAAGGTGTTGCGGCGCATACTTGGCTACCTCGGGCGGTTCGAGCAGAACCCTTTACGGTCGTGGTTGTTGTTGCCGGTGTTAGCTTCAGAGCCATCGCAATGGGCCAACCGGCGCATGACGGGCCAAGTGTGGGCGATCGTAAAGCCTGCGCCGGGGGCTAGGTGCATCGACGTCCTTGGCTTCAAGCCTCTGAGTGCTGTACGTCTGGATGCAGACGTCCCGCCGCGCCGACAGAACCCCGTTGCCTTCAATTCCTTCCGCCAACTTCAGTTCGATAACGAAGACCTCTTCGCGGACGCCGAACCCCAGGACCTGGCAAACGGCCAAGATTTGATGGATGGCGGTCTTGGTCAAGATTCAGATGACCAAGACCCAGAGCCACCAGAAAACCGCCAGAGGCGGAAAGTCATACACTCTATTCCAATCAACGACGCAGCCGATAACCAGCTCTGCGACCGACCCGTCAAAATCCACCTCCGCAATGCCCCAGGCTTCCCCATCTTGGCACCTGGCCACATCTACCGCTGCTTCGTCGCCGAAGTCTTCTGACCACTGTTTTCCCACCCCTCTTCCCGATGTCTTGAGCTGAATGAATCGCAGCTTAAGTGAATGAATCGCAGCTTAAGTGAATGAATCGCAGCTCAACTGAATGCCCCCCCCGAACAGTAACGCTGCAGCTGACGCTGCAGCTGGAGTGACATCAAACGGTGTGCCAGTGATAGGTTAAGTCCACCGACGAAGCCAGATTCGCTTTCGGCGAACTGGTCTGCCGGTCGGATTGCCCGTTAAAAAAAAGCCGTGGCAGACTGGGCGAGGGCCACGTACGGGCGGCCCTTCTCCCAGTCGGTCACTTGTCTTGACATACTTGTTGTCGTGGCCACGGCTTCCAGCCCCGACAGACTTGGTAGTCGTGACAGACTTGTAGACTCGTAAGTACATGTATACAATCTTAGCTGAACTCAGTCAGCTTTGACATTCAATCTTGATTCGTGTGTATCTGATCGTCATAGTATTTTTGGTTGTTATTACGTAAGCCATAATGTCCCTAAATCATAATGCTCCTGCGCAATGTGCAGTTGGGTGTCAACTGATTGCGTTCCTGGCAGTAGGAGGGAGCAGATGCTGGCTCATAAAATGGGTTGCTAGGAAGGTATGTTGACGGCCGTGAAGATTCTGGCAGACCAGAGACCAGCAGCGATACCGAAAAGGACGCAAAGAACGACGAGTGACATCGCCCTAGATCTCCAGTTTTCTTGAGGAAGCGTGCTGGGTGTTCGCATGTAGACTGAGGTTAGAATCCAGCCGTTTGTAAGTGAGAGAAGCGCCATCAGAATCATGTGCAGAGTACGACTCCCCCAGAACGAATTGAGGGGGAATTTCCAACACAGAACTGCAAGAGGCAACAAGATTGTTCGTGCCCCCGACACGACGGCCGCCATCCAAATAGGCATCAGTGTAAACGAAAGAATGTTCGGCAGGTAACGCCCGATTAAATCACCGACTTGGAAAGTTCCAAGTGTATAATTCGTAAAGTCTCCTTCATTCCAATTAATGGGACCAATATTAGGGAAGAACTACAGTAGCATAGACACTCGAGTGTTGCACGGCACGGGTTGATGTGTTGCACGGCACGGGTTGAGTGTTGCACGGCACGGGTTGATGTGTTGCACGGCACGGGTTGAGTGTTACACGGCACGGGTTGAGTGTTACACGGCACGGGTTGATGTGTTGCACGGCACGGGTTGAGTGTTGCACGGCACGGGTTGATGTATTTATTATGTTTGTGATATGTCCTCCGCCAAGAGTGTGTGTTGAGTCTTACGAATAGACTTATGAACATGCACCAGAAAGTGGTACACATTGGAAGCCAGCTAGACTTGAAGATGAACAAGTAGCTTGGGGCATCGGGATCGTTGGCCTCTTCCTTGAGGGACTTTCGTACCTGGGCGACTCTCCGGGCGATTTCTGGTTTGCGAAGGAGGAGCCAGAAGAAGTATGCTGAGGTGAGGGTAATGCCGCAGCCTATGGCCATGAGTGTCCAAAGTGCTGGTTTGACGTCTAGCTTGGAATGTGAGATGATCTGCCAAAGGGCAAAAGTTGCCACGCCAGTGACGCCTTGTCCCGCTGAGACATACCCCGTGAGGCCTCCTTGCCCAACCACTGAAGCAAGACCGCATGCACCGGTCTGGTAGAAACCAGAGCAAGCACCAGCAACGGCGTTTGCAATGTGCAGCCACACTACGCCGCTAACTCCTGGACACCATTGCACCGCAATCGCAGTCAGGAGACACGCCACGGATAATAACGCACCAGAAGCCAGAATAACCGTCATATTCATAGCACCCGTTTTTATCGTGTAAATCGCCACAATCAATGACGTAATATTATTCACCGCATTCAATGTATCCGTCATCGAAGGGTACGCAGGGTAATACTTGTCTCGAATATCAAACAATATGTTCAATACACAATTCCAGTAGAACAAATCGGCGAAACCTAACGCTAGAAAAACAAACTTGTGAAACCATGTAGCCTCGATATAGTCTTGCTGCTCCAAATCCCCATTGCACACTATACTCGTCGATCTCGTCGCAGAACTTATTTCCGATCTCCCCTTCTCCACCAAGCCATCATCATTGCCTTCTGACATTAATCTTTTTCGAAAAATTTTATTGCCGTTCTCTACATTGCTCGCACACACACTGAACACACCCTGAACACATTCCCTCAACATGGAGGCAATTGGGTCAATTGGGGCAGGTCTATGTTGAGGGGGTTGCTACGACGACAACAATCAAAGCAATTGTGAATCAATCATTCACGAAAAAAGAATGCCACTCCAATTATGCAACAACGATCTTCATGAGGGAAGTGTTACCGGCACCCTCCTCCTTGACTCCATGAACGGCTACCACTGCATCGCCAGTAGAGGCGAAACCACGAGCCTTCGCGGCCGCGACACCCTTAGCGATCAATGCTTCGGTGTCCTTGAAATCATCGGCAAGAACGGGAATCACACCTCTAAGAGTGGTCGTCTGAGCACAAGTTATCGGACAACTGGACACTGCAATGATCATCTGGCGAGGCTTGAACTTGGCAAGCAGTCTCGCGGTATAACCAGTCTGAGTCAGAGCAACAATTACAGAAGCGTTCACGTCCTCAGCAGACTCCACCGCAGAAGCCGCAATAGCTTCTGACACTCCCACCGGTCCCTTTGCCATCACGGAAGAGTGGATAGCCTTATACAAGGCCTTGTAGTCAAGGCAAGACTCCGCTTCCAGGGCAGTGTTTGCCAACATCCGAACAGCGTTCACCGGGAACTGGCCATTGGCCGACTCACCCGAAAGCATCACTGCGTCAGCA
>NW_011645782.1:166022-169915 GCF_000223845.1 Gregarina niphandrodes | reverse complement strand
ATACGTGCACGCGATGCAGGTCTCATCTCCCTTGAAAGAGTAGTCAGTGACGATCTTTAAATCTTGGTCTTTCTTAAGTTCAATCGACTTAAGTCCTTCGCGGAAGAACCCAGTACGGATCTCAGGTCCCTTTGTGTCAAGCAGCAAGCCTACCGTCTTGTTGGGGCGCATCTTCAGGGCTTCTTTGACTCGAGCCAAGCACGCTCCATGGCTCTCGTGGTCGCCGTGTGAAAAATTGAATCGACAAATGTCCATACCAGCATCCATCATCTCTACCAACATCTCAGGCTCCCAGCAGGCAGGCCCAAGCGTACAGATGATTCGAGTGCGTCGCTGAGCCCGGTCGCCGTCTGAACGTTTGGCGAACACGTCATCGAGAGTAATTCGTTGAGCCTTGTTCAAGTACTTGTTAATGGCGACGTGTTCGTTGCTATTCATCCTAAAAATTGCTGGCGACGGGACGGGACAAGTAATCAACAAGCTCAACAAGTTTCTGGTGTCAACAATTCCTTCCCTTTTTAACGTAGCGGCTGCGCGTCCTCTTCGCACACGTTCTGAAAATGGGTCCTTTTCGTCGGGTTCGGAACCCTGAGTCTAGACTCCACGTGGATATTGGTGATCACCCCGGGTGGGAGCATGCGCGGGCTAACAGTTACGTATGCCAAACGTTACGGAACGGAGTTCTGGTTTTTTGAAGGTTTGTAGCTAAGCAAAGTAACAGCTGTATCCACACTCCCAACCCAAGTTGCTGGATGGCTTGAGATTCAGTTGAGTATCGCCGCACGACCGAGGTTCCCTGCGTCTGAGCTGATGGACAGGTTAGAGGGAAACGTATGGGTTTCGCGAACAAGCAGCCTTGGTTCGAAGCCGATGTTACCAGAGATACGATGGCTGGGTCATAGAAGCACAGTCTAGGCAGCTGGATCTGCTGAACGTGGCCAAGCAGCTCGACCTGCTGAACGTGGCCAAAAACCAAAATCGAGAACGTCATGTCCGACGTTGGGCCCTCATTCGCACGCTCTTGAGCAAAGCTGTGTGCTTGTTCATTCGTTCGTTCGTTCGTTTAGAAAACTGCTTTTTAGAAAAGTGATCGCCCTTGCGGAACCTTCTTATCCAAGCCCGCACCATATGGCGTTTCGGCAGATGGGACATTACTGTGTCAGTTCAGTTCATGCAAGGAGGAGTCTGAAGGCTGGGACATTGTCTCGCGCGATCGTAAGTGTTGTATCGCTCTCTTCACGTCAGCAATGCTGGCTGATACTCCAACCTTACACCCTTGGTGAGGCACGCAATACCCATCTCTTCTTCTCCCGCTTATCTTGATGTGAATAGTCAGTCGTCCACTAAGTCTCAAGGTTGGTCCTCTAAAAGCCTTATGTCCCATACCTTAATACCCACGGAGACGGTACCCACGAAGACGGTACCCACGGAGACGGTACCCACGGAGACCGCCTCATCCGTCCTCAACTACACCGCGGCAACCCAAGGCAGCCGCTGCGTCGAACTGTGACCACAAGTCCTCCCTCCGCCGACGCGCTGGCCCTGGATCAACGTTGATGACGTCGAAATGGTGATTCAGAACATGAGTTGGCTATGTTGAGATTACCGCCGTAGGCTATGTTGCGATGCAACGTGTCACAGGAGCACGATGGTAGCATCGTGATCAAGGCAACGATGAATAGCTGCAAGCAGCTCGCCTGGCGGCGATTCGCCGCGGTATGGCTGGCGCAAACGTGGCTTGGATAGAGGTGGGCGGCGCTAGCGAGGAGAGACTTGCACCAACTAGGACCTGAAGTTCGAGCACCAACGACGATTATAGGACTCTCAGGCACTGCATTGAGGCCCATTTCTGACCGATCGCACGAGGATGTCACGTCACCGAATTCCAAAGCACAGTGATTTTGGATAACAACATTTTACCTACCAGAGGGTACGACATAGACTGGCAGGCCCAAGAGTCCCTCGAGGGGGACCAAGCGGATGTGAAGCGGAAGATTATGACCCGGTAACGGAGGCCACCTCGAACTGCAGCTTTGTGGTTTACCACGCGGCACGGCACGGCCGGCGGAACGGAGTTGCGTATTTTTTGGGAAAGCTTTATTTCGATGAAGACAGTGGCGGCCTGGGCGAGTGGCGGAAGAGCGGGGATGTTGGCGTCATTGCTCACTCCGGAAGGCACGGTAAGGGGTTTAACAGAAGACTGCACAGCGCAGATGGTGGAAATCGGAGTGGCTGGCGAGGAACCACCAGTTTGCGCCGTGGTGTTATTGCCCTCGAGTGAGTTGTGGAAGTTATCCGCCAGAACTAATAAGATGATCAACGAAGGAGTCAAATTGGCGAGAGCTTTTTCCCCTTTCGACTTGGTGCACGATGCCACCAAGTTTCGGCTTCTTGGGACTGGTGAGCCGAGGACGAAACTTGTTGAGTCCGCCGTACTCAGAGTCATTGAAGAACATATTCAGGAAACACGCGCGCGACAGAAGGATGCAACGGCCGCAGATGAATTATGTCTTGAAGCTTTCGGCGGAGCCAACACTCCGTATGCCCTGGCCAAGTTGCGCCGGGCCAAGTGGGCCGCGTCGGCCAGGGGCGACAAGCCTATGGTCCTGTCCAATCGCCCACTGACCGAAGAAGAGCTGCCCCATCTGTTGCCGCGCCTGCCGAAGACTTGGGAGTCGGTGGTTCGGGCCGCGGCCCGCCCAAAAAACCGGCTGGGGAACGTAACGGACCCGGAGTGTCCCGCTTGCATATAGTACCCCATAAAAGGACCCCCATAAAAGGACCCCCATAAAAGGACCTGTTCATCCAGGCGGTGGGGGGGGGAGACCCAAAGCTGGTTGGGAGTAGCGCAACACACGCTCAAGACAACCAACATTTTTTTGCCAACCGAACGACCTGACAAATGTCGACATTTGTCAGGTCGAAGAAGAACAGAATACCCCAAAACACGGTACCGAGCACGTGTGTGGTTCAAAGAATTACGGGCACAGCAATAGGTATAGACCGTACCCGTCCTCTATGTGGGTACGGTCTATACGTTTGCTTGCGCCATCCCGTCCTCATAATATGTTGGCGACGGCGGCGTCGTTTGTCAGGTTTGTTGTTGGGCCGCTTGTCGGTGGAGCGGGCGACACTTGGTCGACGTTCTGGTGCCTGGGGGCTGCTCGACGGTGTCGTTTCCGAGCCAGACCTGGCTTCGGTGCGCACCTTGTCTCGTACGTATGTCTCTTCTCTTGGTTGACGCTATCACGTCACACTCACTTTCTCAAAACACTTGGACTAACACTGCACCCCATGCCGCCCGCCCCATGTCTGGCGGCGTAGAATTACCCCACCCACCCTGCCTAGACCAAAATTGACCCAATTGCTACGACGAGAACAATCAAAGCAATCGCGAATCAATCATTCACGGAAAAAGAATGCCACTCCAATCATGCAACAACGATCTTCATGAGGGAAGTGTTACCGGCACCCTCCTCCTTGACTCCATGAACGGCTACGACTGCATCGCCAGTAGAGGTGAAGCCACGAGCCTTCGCTGCCGCGACACCCTTAGCGATCAAGGCCTCGGTGTCCTTGAAATCATCGGCAAGAACGGGAATCACACCTCTAAGAGTGGTCGTCTGAGCACAAGTTATCGGACAACTGGACACTGCAATGATCATCTGGCGAGGCTTGAACTTGGCAAGCAGTCTCGCGGTATAACCAGTCTGAGTCAGAGCAACAATTACAGAAGCGTTCACGTCCTCAGCAGACTCCACCGCAGAAGCCGCAATAGCTTCTGACACTCCCACCGGTCCCTTAGCCATAACGGAAGAGTGGATAGCTTTATACAAGGCCTTGTAGTCAAGGCAAGACTCCGCTTCCAGGGCAGTGTTTGCCAACATCCGAAC
>NW_011645782.1:161785-165379 GCF_000223845.1 Gregarina niphandrodes | reverse complement strand
TCATACGTGCACGCGATGCAGGTCTCATCTCCCTTGAAAGAGTAGTCAGTGACGATCTTTAAATCTTGGTCTTTCTTAAGTTCAATCGACTTAAGTCCTTCGCGGAAGAACCCAGTACGGATCTCAGGTCCCTTTGTGTCAAGGAGCAAGCCTACCGTCTTGTTGGGGCGCATCTTCAGGGCTTCTTTGACTCGAGCCAAGCACGCTCCATGGCTCTCGTGGTCGCCGTGTGAAAAATTGAATCGACAAATGTCCATACCAGCATCCATCATCTCTACCAACATCTCAGGCTCCCAGCAGGCAGGCCCAAGCGTACAGATGATTCGAGTGCGTCGCTGAGCCCGGTCGCTGTCTGAACGTTTGGCGAACACGTCATCGAGAGTAATTCGTTGAGCCTTGTTCAAGTACTTGTTAATGGCGACGTGTTCGTTGCTATTCATGTTGAAAAATTGCGACCGTAGAAGTAATCAATGGGTTTCTGGTGCCAACAATTCTGTCTCTTTTTAACGTAGCGGCTGCGCGTCCTCTTCGCACACTTTCTGAGAATGGGTCTTTTACACACCACTTTTCGTCGGGTTCGGAGCCCTGATTTTAGGATATTGGTGATCACCCCGGGTGGGAGCATGCGTGGGCTAACAGTTACGCATGCCAAACGTTACGGAACGGAGTTCTGGTTTTTTGAAGGTTTGTAGCTAAGCAAAGTAACAGCTGTATCCGCATTCCCAACCCAAGGCTTGAGATTCAGTTGAGTATCGCCGCACGACCGAGGTTCCCGCTTCCGATCGTGATGTGAAGAACAAAGGGGCTCCAGACACATCGTTTAAGGCTGCTAGGTACCCACTCGCCTAGTTGCAGGCTCGCCTAGTTGCATGCTCGCCTAGTTGCATGCTCGCCTAGTCACAAGGTCGTACCCCGTTGCGTCGAGTCCTAGACGCCCGAGACCATCAGATGGACGCAGCAGACTAAATACCCAGGAGACTAAACACCCAGGAGACTAAACACCCAGGAGACCAACCACATCCCTGGTCGCGAGCCTCCATCACTGGCCCATGTCGTTGCAATACTGTGTACGAACATTCTCGTCGGACACCGCCGGTCTTATCGGACTCCGCCAAAAAAAGCGCTAGTTTGAGACGTAACGCTCTGTCGTAAAACACGTGTGCTCGACGGCACGCGCATCAGTCAACCAGGGGGGTGTGGTGGTTGTTGGAAGGAAGATCTGGGCGACATTCGAAGGCCAGGAGGAGCGACCGATCCGTGCGTTTCTTGCAAAGCAGCGGACCCGCCGAAACGACGTGTTCGCCGGTTGGCGGCAAGTTGGCGGTTTCCAGAACTCGTTGAAGGATAAGTTGCTGGAAGGTGCGCGGTCGCGCCGCACAGTGCGCCTGCAGCGGGGGTCCCCTAAGCCGGGGCATGATGGCGTGCTCGATCCGCGGCCAGTCCCAATGTTCGAGCATGAATTCGGCCAATTCGCTCGAGGTCAAATCCATCGCCTGCAATAGATGGGCCGTCATGTCCCAGTACGCAGCTACCGAGCGGTCCCTCTCCATGGTCTCCGTCAGGACTGTCCCCGTCTCCATCCCCACTGTCCCCTTGCCCTTCGAGACTCTCTGCTTCGGGACTGTCCACTTCTTCCGAAATTCGTCCCCGACTGTGTCCATCGGGAATACACCCGCTCGGCCGGGCAATGTGGCCATGTCGTACATGGCGCTGACTGGCGGCGGGATCTCAGAGCCTCGCAGAATTGCCGCCAGACACGCGCGCGCGCGAGCTAGCCGCTCCGACCCATTCTTGCCTCGTGTCCACGGAAACGTCGCGGCGTCCGTCTGCGGCTTCGAGTACCGACGTTGGCGGCCAACCGTTGCCGCCCACGGTCCTCGCCCGTCCGACTCCAGCCACCATACGCTTGCTGCTGGGGAGTTCCTTCTCCATGTGTCGCTGTCCGTGCTCTCTGTATCCGCGTCTCTGCACTCCGAATTCGAGTGTCCAAAGTCGGAATCCAGGAAATCAGAATCGGTTTCCATGCGGTCACTGGCAAGGTCGGTTTCCAGGGACTCAGCATCTAGGTCGGTGTCCATGCGATCGGTGTCCACGCGGTCGGTGTCCATGTGGTCAACAACGTCCAGACGCGGAGCCGGTTCTTCGTCCAGAGGTGGGGCCGGTTCTTCGTCTAGAGGCGGGGCCGGTTCTTCGTCCAGAGGTGGGGCCGGTTCTTCGTCCAGAAGGGGAGTCGTTTCTTCGTTCAGGCGCAGGTCTCGCGCGACGGCTTGCGCGATGGCGGTGAGGTCCAGGGGCGGCGGCGATCGCCTCGAGGACGCGATGGGGCCGCGGAACAAGCGCAGGTCGAGGGCTCCACCGGAGGCTCGAACGCGTGAGGGTCGGGTCGTGGTGAAGGCGAAGCCGGTGCGCCACGAGTAGACGACATGTTGGCGTCGGTCGTTCGACATCCGTGCGTATTCAGCTGCGCTCATTTGGCCCTCGGGGCTTTGTATGGGGGGCAGGGCGTTGAGCATGGCTGAGAAGAGCTCATCAGATTTCTGTGCACTCCGTTCCCAGTACTGCTCGGCAGAGACGCTGTAGCGCGAGTAGCACTGATATATGAGTCGGTTAGCGGCAGGTTTGTACAGGAGGGTTCGAAGACAGAACTGCTTGAGGCGTTCTTCGGGGACTCGCGCGCACTGGAGGAGACAGCCGTTGATCCACGCATTCAGGCGCGCGCGGCTCCAACGGCGTGCGAGGCGTTCGTCGCTTCGCACATTTGCATAGTCGGCGGCAAGCTCTTTGACCCTTGTAGTCACGGAACCGAAGGGGTCGTCGTAGAACATCCCAATCACTGCTGCCAACTCCACGTAGCGCGGGTTGCAGGTGGCAAACGCCTTCTCCTTCACGTCACTCAGCCTACGCCACTCCACCTCCGTCAACAACGCATGCAACGCCCGGTACGCCGCGTACTCACTTTCAAACACCTCGCAGTTCAAACTCAACTGCGTCGGCCAACACAGGGAAGGCGTGTACAAACGACCCGCTGACACCAAACGTACGGTCGACCTCCGCAACGTTCGGTACGCATTCTCCTTCAAACACTCCCAGTAACGCTCGGCCCACTTCCGCCACGGCGACGCCAACTCTGTCTTCATGGCAGTCTCCGCCGAAGAAGCCACACCCCGCTCTGGTGCTCCCGGCTGCACAGCCCCATCGCAACCCACGCCACCAGGGCGCAGACCGCCGCGAGCAGGGCCGCCGCGCGCAGTGGTGATCGTCACCGTCCGCGGAGGCGAGGGTCCCGGTTCGAAAACCAGTGGCGACGCAGATCCAGGCTTGGAGTGCTTCAAAGTAGGGAGTGCTATCCGGGGAGGCGACGGCACCGGCTCGAGCACCGGCGGCTCCAGTAACCACAGGCGACGCCCCTCTTTGATCTCCACCACGCGCACGCTTATCGGGCACGGCGCAATCGGACCCTTCACGTCCAGCGCCTTCAGCCACGGCGGCTGCTTCAACACGGGGGGCGCCACCGATGCGGCCACTGGAGCTACAGTCTCTGGCGCTGCGGTTAGTGCCGTCTCTGGGGCTGCAGTTAGTGGCCCCGGCAATGTC
>NW_011645782.1:152613-161765 GCF_000223845.1 Gregarina niphandrodes | reverse complement strand
CAATGTCTCTGGAGTTAGTGTTGACACGGGCGGCTGTGCCGCGGCGCTGGCGTCCTTCTTGGTCGTGTACGGTCTCGGGTGCGAGGTTGCCCGTCGCGGACGCGTCACGCTTCTGTAGAGGGAGACGCCGCTGCGGCGCGCAGAGCGCGTCACGGGAGCCTGTGTGCCGGGGCCGCCGCGAGCGACAGCGAGGACGAAGGGGAAGCACTCTAGCGTTTCGCGGGACGCCGAACTTATCGTCACCCGCATCTCTCCTCAGTCTAGAAAAATAAATGGGCCCGAGGGTGAGCCCCGGAAGATGGGGGTAAATATTGGCGAAAATGTCGGCAGTATTATGGCGAGGAGGCGCGTCGGGTCGAGCGTTGGCGGGGTCCTCGCGAGGTCGGCCGGCGGTGGGGATTGACTTGGGCACGACGAATTCGTGTGTGGCGGTATACGAAGGTGGACAGGCGGTGGTGGTGGCGAATAAGGAGGGTGGACGGACGACGCCGAGTATGGTGGCCTTTGCGGCGGGTGAGGAGGAGCCGTTGGTTGGTGTGGTGGCGAAGCGGCAAGCGGTGGTGAACCCCAATACGTTGTTTGCGACGAAGCGATTGATGGGGCGTAAATTCGCGAATGTGAAGCAGGAGGCGCGTAGCATGCCTTACGGTATCGTTGAAAGTGCCAACGGTGACGCCTGGCTCCAAGTCGACGGGCGCAGCTACAGTCCCAGCCAAGTGGCCGCCATGGTGTTGCAGAAAATGCGAGAAACCGCGTCCGCGTATTTGGGAGAAGACGTGCGCGACGCCGTCATTACGGTCCCCGCATACTTCGACGAAACTCAGCGACAGGCAACCAAGGACGCCGGCCGCATCGCAGGTCTCAATGTACTTCGGATCATAAATGAGCCCACCGCCGCCGCACTCGCCTACGGCCTCGACAAGACCGGCATGGACTCGGCATCGACCTCGGCATCGGGCGGTAGGACGTCGTCATCGGGCGGTAAGACGATCGCAGTGTACGATTTGGGTGGTGGCACGTTCGACATCTCAATTTTGGAGTTGAACGGCGGTGTATTTGAAGTCAAGGCGACGAACGGACACAGCAGCCTGGGTGGCGAGGACGTGGATACGGCGCTGACGGATAGTTTGGTGGCGCGTTTCCAACGGCGCACGGGTGTGGACTTGAGCTCGGACCGGGCGGCGGTACAGCGTGTACGGGAGGCAGCGGAGACGGCGAAACAGGAGTTGTCTAGTCGGCGCGAGACGGAGGTGAACCTTCCCTTCATCGGCGTAGACGCGGCGGGACAGGTGCAACATTTGCGCGAGAAATTGACGCGCGCGGATTTGGAGGAAATTGCGGACCCGATCCTGCAAAAAACGGTGGAGCCGTGCCGAAAATGTTTGATGGACTCGGGGGTGCCGCGGGAGGCGGTGGACGAGGTTATTCTGGTAGGCGGCATGACCCGGATGCCGAAGGTGCGCGAAGTAGTCGAACAAGTTTTTGGGCGCAGACCAAACACGAGTGTGCATCCCGACGAAGCTGTCGCAATCGGAGCCGCGGTTCAAGCTGGCGTCCTCACCGGCGGCCGTGACGACTTGTTGTTGCTGGACGTAATCCCGCTTAGCCTAGGCATCGAGACCATGGGCGGCGTTTTCACTCGTCTTATTGACCGGAACACGACCATCCCCACCAAGCGGAGCTCGCTTTTCAGCACCGCCGTAGACAACCAAGACAAGGTCAACATCAAGGTCTTCCAGGGCGAACGGCTCATGGCCAACAGCAACAAGCTGCTCGGACAGTTCGAATTGGCCGGCATACCACCAGCACCGCGTGGAGTTCCTCAAATCGAAGTTACATTCGAGGTTGACGCAGACGGCTTGCTCAACGTCACAGCCAAAGATAAAGCCACCGGCCAACGACAGGAAGTCACCATCAAATCCTCTGGAGGACTTAGTCCTGAAGAAATCGAACAAATGGTGACCGAAGCAGAAGCCCATTACAAAAACGACCAAGACGCCATGGAATTTGCAACCAGCAAAAACGACGCAAACAATCTCATATATAAAGCTGAGCTCTTACAAAAACAAATACCTGATCTTACTCACAAGGAGAAGAACATACTTGACGACGCCATACAAAGTGTTAAGACCACCAACTCAGGCGCAGAGCTCCGTAGCGCACTGAAAGTACTTCAAGACATACTATGGGATATTTCCAGAACACATAACTAAACTTTCTTGTCGGTCAGTGGACCCTTGACGTGTTGTGGTCGACCCTTGACGTGTTGTGGTCGACCCTTGACGTGTTGTGGTCGACCCTCGACGTGTTGTGGTCGACCCTTGACGTGTTGTGGTCGACCTTTGTTGTGGTGAGTGGAGGGCTTGTTAAAGGGTCAAGGATGATGGTGGTTTTTGGTGGGGGGTAAAAACGTGTGCAATGACCCATGAAAAGGTCTTATGTCGATCACATCATACTCGGACGACGACTCTGAGCGTAGTCGGGGCGTAGAGGCGTTGGTCTCTGCGCCATATGATCGTGAGTGTGCCCCATGGGGTGTGAAGCTTTATTTCGACGGCGATCTGTCGTTGTGTAATCGGCGTCTCCGTGACATGAAGGATCGGCTACACGACCGGCAGGAGGAGCTTTCCTGGACCGTGAGTCCGCAACAGAACGGTGAGGACCGCCCAGAAGACCGGCCAGCCGCAGACCAGCCAACGGATCGGGCCAGCGTAATGGACCGCGCCCCCAAGAATTGTCTTCAAGATTGTCTTGAAGATGACTGTTCGGTAGATTGTCTACCGCGTCCAGAAAATCGCGTCATAGGCCTCCCCACGGGCCAGGAGGACGTGACGGAGGGCGAGGTATACCGCTGGATGAAATACTGCGATCAACTGCCCGCAATTAAGTCAGCAGAATTAGATTCCGTACCAAGCGAACATGTGTGCGAACCTCTCCGTCTCGGTCGTACCGTTGGCTCTAAACGCATCAACAGTGCAGGCTACATGCTCCATGCCGAGTCCACCCGGCACACCGACTCCAGCACTACTCACAGCAACGCCACTGGGCCACAGTTTGCCCGTCCGCAATTTGCAGGACCCCAATTCGCCGGCCCCCAGTTGGCTGGACTGCAGACGACTGAGTTAGGAGCGGAGGTAACGGGGCTGCAGGCAACTGCCGGTGCAGGCACTAAGACGGACCCGGGGTCTCGCCGTCGAGGAAAACGGAAGGAGGAGAAGCGCAAGCAGGCCCTCGTGAGCCAGCACACTGGTGGCCAGCACACGGTGCCGGTGGAGTTGACTGACTGCGAGCGTGGGGATGTATGTGCCTTGCACAGTCCGCGGTTATGTGAGGAGTTCGGCTTTTGTGACCAGGGTTGGATTCGTTACGGGGATTGCGATCGACGGTCAGGTGACCAGTTGCGTTCGGCTGACCAGTTGTCGGTACGTTCGGGTTTATCGAGACGGAGGTTGCTTGAATCGGGGGGGTTCCTAGGACGGCCTCATCGACGACGTCATTCGACGGGTGTGTTGTGCGAGTATCACCGACGTCTGGAGAGCGAAGACCTAGCTTCTACGGGAACACATCGTGCAGATCGCGCTCCCCCTCCCGATCTGCTCATGTCCGAACTAATTCGCGCCATCCGTCACGAAGAAAACCGCCTGCCCCACCACTTGGCACAGGGGGAGCTGACACACTTATCACAGGGGGAGCTGACACACTTGGCACCCAGCCACCTCGCACGCTTGGCGCCGGAAGAAGAGGAAAGCGTCCCCCGGAGTTGTGCGCCACTCTGCGAACACGAAGTCGGCTCGGAACAAAACACGGGTGCCATTCTTCGCAAGGCCCTCCAGGCCGAGCGTCGGAGTCTCGACCCCGGCGCCGGGCAAGCCATGGCGGCGGGCTCACGACGCCGGGCTCGCGACCGAGACCGGGTAGACGAAAGGAGGGACGACCGCAGAGACGAAAGGAGGGAGCGTGGCGAGAAGGCCAGGGTCTACGACGCGCGGTCTTCGGACGAGACCGGAGCGAGCCGCGGCATTGAGGAGCTAACCGGCGCCAGCGAAGCATCGTCGGCATTGCCTTTAGAGAACCGGGTGCTCAAGAGCCAACTAGAGAAGACTACCGAAGATCTCGCCAACAGCAATCGTGTCAATGAACGGTATCGCGACAGACTCAGGTCCCTGGAAACGGAGCTCGAGGAAATATTCAACCAGGGAAAAAAGACGGAGTCGTATTACAAATCGGAGATCGAGCGCTTGACTCGGGAATTAGATGAAATCAGACGGGAGTTCGTCCAGTATAAACTCAGGACGTCCTCCACCGAGAAGTCCCTTTCCGATGCGATTAGCGAGAAAGAAACAATGCATGAAGCGCAAATAAAACAGCTGCAAAATGACAACCAACTGGCAGCCGAAAAATTAAAGGAGCAGATCAAAGACCTGAAAATCGACCTCTGCAAGACGAAGGACCAACTCCGAATATCAGAAGCTGATGTAACCATTGCAAAATCCGAAATTGAATTGTTGCACACCCGTGTGCACGAACAGCATGTGTCCGCCGAAAACAAACTGAATCACCAGCAAAAGCAGCACGAAGAAGAACTGCATAAGATTACCTCCGATTGCGAACACCTTGCGCTGTCCTTAAAGAAGATTAAAGGAGCTTATGATGCGCTGAAAAAATCAAAAGTGACTGTCGAAGATGCTGAATTATTGGAACAAGCTGTAGACAAACTCAATGCGGAGATTGACTCTCGAGACAGCCAGATTCAGTCTCTAATAAGGGCGAACGAAGATTTCAAAGCCAAAGCCTTGGACTTTGAACGAAAGGCAAATGACAACGAGGTAATGACTTCCCTTCCCTTCCCCTCCTCCTCTAGCGGTCCCTTCTCCTCTAGCGGTCCCTTCTCCTCTAGCGGTCCCTTCTCCTCTAGCGGTCCCTTCTCCTCTAGCGGTCCCTTCTGTTGCCGCCTGGATGACCGGGTGGATTTACGTCAAGTTTGTGCTAGTGGGTGATATGGGGCTTTGGCCATTTATTGTAGATTGGTTTAAACGTCAAGGCGAAGACGTTAGAGGAGCAAAATATTTATATTGATTTTTTGAATGGACGTATTGAGAGCAGTCAGCAGGAGTCCATTGAGCTGAGAGAAGCCATTGCTTCGCTGACAGGAAAATTGAAGGATACGCAAGAAATTATGGAGGAACTGAAAAGGAGACAGGTGCCGGAGGAGACGAGTAAGGAGTGGGCGGAGATGAAGCACGAAATTATCATACTCAAGACTGAACTTGGCTCCAAGAATAAAACCTTGGACACCGTGCTCCGTACTCTGGACGACTTGGAGAATGAGCAAAAGAAGGAACAAGAACGGCACATGAGAGACATGAGGGCCAAGCTGGAGGCCAAGGATCAGCAAGTGATGAAGTTGCAGCAGACGATTCAGGAGCTGCAAGTCAGTTCCGACACCATACAGGCGAAACATGACCAGCTGGAGAAGAGGTTGAAAGATAAGGTACGTGATTGTGGGGTGTAATTTATGTCGCAATTTTTAGACGGTTGAATGCACAAAACTTGGGTGTGAATTAGCGGACGTTAAAGACAGCATGCGGAACAACATTCAGCGCGTGTTGAACTCGTTCAGCTGATTAGAAGGGTCGTTGAGCTTTGCGGACGCCCTGGTTTTCGCAATAGCCGCAACGGATGTCCTTGTCGAATCGGTTGTCCGGATATACCGTGTAGTGGGCCGCGGTCCCGGACTGGCCCCAGAAAGGCGGCAGAAGTCGCGCAGAGACGTCGCACTCGAAGGGTGCGTCTTCAGGCCAGATCCCGGCACTCCCGGGTTCGAGTTCATACGCACGCTCTTCCAGGAGTTGAGCGTCAGCGAGGCGGCTGTCGTTCATTTGGACGCCAGGCGGCAACACCACCGTCTTGATTACGGCTGGTTTGGAGTTGAGAATCTTGTTCAGTTGCTGCATGAAATCACGACGTGATGAAACAAGGAACTGTTCGGGACAGCGTTGCTCTTCCGCCACGAACTTGGAGTTTCCAGCGCCCCTGAAAAGAAGAGAGGTGTTCCCAGCTGATGTTCCCCGGCTGCCATAGCGACTAATCCGCTTCCCTGACATGCCGCTTCCCTGACATGCCGCTAACTCTCTAGATCGGCCGTGTTCACAGATGCATGTCCTGGTCACTTACATTTCAGCTTTCAATAAATGTGCAATTGACTTCGATTGTGCATGCCGATGCTACATGCTGCGTCGGCCCCGACCCCAAGTCAACTGGCGGCCAGTTGACTCGGGGTCGGGGTGACTAGACAATAAGCTTGGGTTCAGAGTGACTAGACAATAAGCTTTTCATTTTGATTGGCGGCGGGAGAGAAGAGTCGCCACAACCGGGAAGCGACGAGTTTCCCTATGCATTTCCCATCGATAGTAACCTTAGCTAGAGTATCCGGCGTTGTGTGTGCGAGATCCCGCACAAGACTTGAGCAGGTGGGCCATTTTGAAATGAGTTTCATCGCGACATGTTTGCTGATCCCCGTAATGCACATGAGTTGGTTTACCCAGATGTTGCTTGCAGGGTCGTCATGGATCCGTAACAGTTTGGGTTTGGCATCCGGTCTTTTTTTGGCGTCTTGGAGAGCGTCCCACACTTGCAGGTACCTTGCGGCTAAGTGGAGCGCCTCGCGGATGTCGCTGGTGTACCGCACCTGTACTTGGTTGAGTAAAAGGTCCAGTACAACATCGTCCGAGAGGTAACCAGCCTTTCCAACGAGGATGCAAATCTGAAAACCGACCTGTGCTGGCGGGAGCACTCGTCTGGACTCCGTGCGAGCAACCGGGAGAGAAGATTCACGTGTCGCGAAAAAGGGTCTCAAGAAAACATCGGCGGAAGGGGAGGGCAGACTTTGGAGAAACACATTCAATTGACACAGGCGCTCTGGGCTCTCTTGATTCAAAACCTCTCGATGCAAAGCCTCCGCGTTCAAAGCCTCTTCCACGAAATCATCGTCTTCTACCCGATGGGGATCGTCTCCTAGCCGGTGGGGGTCGTCTCCTAGCCGGTGGGGGTCGTCTCCTAGCCGGTGGGGGTCGTCTCCTAGCCGGTGGGGGTCGTCTCCTAGCCGGTGGGGGTCGTCTCCTACCGGGTGGGGATCGTCTCCTAGCCGGTGGGGGTCGTCGTTTACGGACAGATGATAGTATACTGGCGGGCCCGTATGCTTGCACGTCCGTTTGCTTTCAAGCTTGCGACACACAACACCACTTTCCACATGCAGAACTGACTGGTACTCGCGGAAGCGATCGTCATCCCATGACGGATGGCCGTTGCAGATGGCACAAAGGATCTGGCCGAAGCACATCATCTCAGGTGGTTTAGGTGGCAACAGTTTCGAGTGAGTGAGGGGACGCGTGGTGTAAGTATCGCGTGCGTGTAAGTATCGCGTGCGTGTAAGTATCGCGTGCGTGCTCATAAAAAGTGTGTGCAAAAACATGTCGTCAGCCGACGGACATTCGTAGGGAGAAATCCGTTTGTTCGGTGACGGTGAGTGGGCCGAAGTACCTGCCTTCGGGCGGGAGGTTGGCGGTTTCGAGTGCCCGTTCGAGTATGAGTTGTTGGTCTTCACGGCAGCGGGCGGAGCAGTGTGCTTGCAGCGGTAGGAGAGGGAGTTGTTTGAAACGGGGTGTTAGTGCATGTTCAATTTGGGCCCAGGTCCAGCGGTCGAGCATGAAGTTAGCGAGTTCGCTGGAGGTGAAGCTCATAGCTTGGAGTAGGTGGCTGGTGAGGCGCCAGTAGGCGTGTCTGCCATGTTGTTGAGATCGGCCGGGAAGGGTGGCCATGTCGTACATGGGTGTGACGTCGAGGGTGTGTACGGGATCGCATCGAATAGCGTCGAGTCGTTCATGAACGAGTTGCAGTCGTTGGGGTGTGACGGATTCGAATGTGAAGAAGCCGGGTGCGCGGAGTAGGTCGGCTTCGACTTGGTCGATCACGGCGTAAATGCTGTCTTCGATTTGTTCCGCACGAAAGACCCGCCGTAGCGGCAGCATGTGCGTACGCATATCTAGCGGACCCTCCACCGGTCCGCCGGAGTCTTCAAAGACGTACGGGTGATGGTTGCCATTGGTCATGGCCGCAAAGGCACTTGCGGTGATGCGGTCAGCGGGCAAGGACTCGATGAGCGCCGCTAAGTGCTTGGCGGCGCAGTCGCGGGAGACCTCGCCTTCGCTCTTCGTAAGCCGCGTGCTGTAGCGGTGGAAGCTTAGCGGATTGGGACGCATACATTCGAACGAAAGCCACTTCATCACCGGCACGTAGCCGAGATGCTCCACGCAGAAACTCTGTAGTTTCTCCAGCGAAACACCTGCGCGCTCCAAAAAACAACCCTGCACCCAAGCGTTCCCGCGCCATGACAGGCAACGGTATGGCTCTTCCTTCAACAACGCGCCCACGTATTCTCTCACACCCGCTGTCGCATAACCGAACGGGTTATCAAAGTACATACTAATCACTGCAGCCAACTCAACGTAACGCAGGTTCGCTTCCTTCAAATTCGCCCACTCCAAGGTTCCCATTTGCCGCCACTGCGGACTAGACAATAACCCGTGCAATGCAACGTAACCCTTTCGAGAACATCGGAACACTTTCGCACTGTAACCGAAACCTGTCAACACCGGAACCGACGGGGAGTAACATCCACCCGTCCTACGTGCCGCCGGTCCCGGCGCTGTCGATCCTAACGCCTCCGGTGCTGTCGATCCTAGCGCCTCCGGTGCTGTCGATCCTAACGCCTCCGGTGCTGTCGATCCTAACGCCTCCGGTGCTGTCGATCCTAGTGCCTCCGGTGCTGTCGATCCTAGTGCCTCCGGTGCTGTCGATCCTAGCGCCTCCGGTGCTGGCGTCGTGTCCATGGGTTCGCTCGTGTCCGTGGGCTCGCCTGCCCCGTTATTACACACCTGGTTATCGATATTGTTACGCACAGTCTCGTCCCTTTCCTCCTTGTCCATGATCGCGTAGATGTCTTCGTTTAGTGTCCGCAACTCTTCGTACCTGGACTCGCTGCACCGCCACGCGTAGTCACGCCGAAGAGCCGCGGCTTCGTTCTTCACGCGCTTCCCCGCGGCCTCCAGCGTCCGCCCCGGCATGGCGCGAACCCGCCCCGGCATGGCGCGAAC
>NW_011645782.1:125724-152049 GCF_000223845.1 Gregarina niphandrodes | reverse complement strand
GGCGAACCCGCACGAGCTGCGTGGGGGCCGCGGAGAGGGCCGCGAAGTCTAGCTCGGCCTTCGGCTTTGAGATGCGAGGTCTCGAGCTCTTCGAGTTGCCCGGTTTCGACTTCATTGCCGGACCGGCCACGTTCCGAGACACCGAGACCGCGCCCACCCCACGGGGGGACGCGTTCTGCAGCATCGAGGCCGCGTTCTGGACCGTCGGAGCCGCGTTCTGGACCGTCTGAGCCGCGTTCTGGACCTTCAGTGCCGCGTTCTGGACCTTCAGTGCCGCGTTCTGGACCGTCGGAGCCGCGTTCTGCACCTTCAGTGCCGCGTTCTGGACCGTCAGTGCCGCGTTCTGGACCGTCGGAGCCGCGTTCTGGACCTTCAGTGCCGCGTTCTGGACCGTCAGTGCCGCGTCCTCGGCCTTCACAAGCTCTGGGGCCTGACGCTTCGGGTTTTGAATAGGGAGATACAGTCGTTGGCCTGGTACGACATTTGCTAGGTTGATTTTGAGGGTGCCGGTGGGCACCTTGATGATGTTCACCTTTCCTCCGGAGCCAGTGAGCAAGGCCCGCAGAACGTCGCACGTTGGCGCTGCATTCGTGCGAGCGGTAGGGCCTCTTGACACCCCTCCCTTCGGCGAACCCGTGACGGTCGAGGTCGCGGTTGCCGTTGCGAGCCGGGTACCCACCGTTCTGGTCGCCGCTGCACTCCCCACCACTTGAGCGAATGGCACTTGAGCGAATGGCACTTGAGCGAATGGCACTTGAGCGAACGGCACTTGAGCGAATGGCACTTGAGCTGATGCTGCCATCTGTTGAGCTGATGGGGCCACCTGTTGAGCTGATACCCCGCGGGCAGAAGCTGTCGCTCGAGCTGTGTTTGAAACAGCTAGCACCAGATGTTCGAGCCGCAGTCCGGTGGAAGGACTGGTAATGACGCGCATTTTCGGTTGCAAATTTACTCGCGGCCGCGGAATGGTGGAGGTCGAGGAGAGTGTGGCGGTGACGTTCACACTGAACGAGCCGAAGGAGGAGTTTGTGCCTGGGTACGCCGAAAGCCTCGTTGTACAATTTTTTCTCTTCCGTAGCATTCGCAGCCGATGCGCGCTCCTGGCTAAAATACTACAGGTCGAGGTGTTTGATCTGGCGCAAGTTATTGGTGAGCAATACAACGTGGGCAATGTTGTGTGTCTGGGTGATAGCGAGGAGCGGCCGGTTGAAGAGCCGGACTCGACGGGTTCTGAGGAACCTGGTTCTAAATATCCACGTAGGAGAAGGCCGATGACACCTGGTCGGACAGACGATGAGGACGTGATAGTGGGGGTGTTCACGATTTTGAACCTTCGCCAGTTTTGGCATGTCCTGGGTCCGTTGGGGAAGGTCATTACGGAGAGCCGTAACGTGACCATGTGCGATATCCTGTCCAAAGCTTTAGCCAAGGAACATGAGCTAGGCATCCTGCTCCTAGAACGACTCACCACTGGCATACCCGAAGCCGTTTGCTGGAAGGCACTCAAAGCCTGCGTAGAAGACGTCAACTGGACGCTCGCTTTAGACCCACAGGAACTCGAACCCGAAGAAGCAGAGGAGCTGCCCTACTACCATTACAAACACCTCCTCTGTTGCGCCTGGGCCTTCGCATGTAATAACACCACGGAATTAGCACTCAAAAACCTCAACAAAAAACCCAGGCTGACGACTGAGGACGATCTAACTGTATCCACTCTATCCTTCGTTGACGAAGATGTCCAGGCAATGTACAAGAAACGGTCGGCATCCATATGTCTCGACACCAAAATGAAGGTAAATGAGCACCCACACGCGCGTGTCTATCTATACACACACGTGTGCGAAATTGCGGGAAACTTGAATTTTTTTAGCTCAAAGCGGAGGACGACAGCATAATGCACCGCTACTTGGTGCTGTTCTCCATTCCGTACAGCTCTTTTGTAAAACTAGCGGAGAAAAAATGTCCGGAGGACGGGCTCAGGAGTGCCGCTTAGGCCTGGCCCAGGCCTGGCCCAAACCTCGTAACTTAAGAAGCAAGGTTCGGGACTTAGTCGAGGGTGGCCCATGGCATGAGGGTTTGGAGAAAGCTGAGAACGACATTTTGATGTGCGTTGACCGAGCCAGTTTGTTGAATAAAGCGTTGCCACCAAGTGCGTAGTGGATTTGCGGCTTCGGTGAGTTGTTGGCGTACTTGGTACCCGCGGTGTGTGCCGACGCTTTCAGTGCCTGAATTGAGTAGGGCGTCAGCAATAACGAATTTTTGACCGTCAAATTCTGAGGGTCGGACACCTTGGTACTGTTTCATGAACTGTGCATGTGCGCTAAAACCAGCGGTTACGAGTGTTTCGACCTGAATGGGGAACTGGTGATGCAGCGCGGCAAAGGTGCCCGTCTTAAGTGCCACGGGCAGTAGCAACCCATCATAGTAATCCATCCAGTACTCCGCAGATTGCATAACGTACGCCTCCAACAAGCGGTAGCGCAATCGCCGGAATCCGTCCACGTAAAAGTGCGGACTGAACAAAGCTAACGTCGCCAAAGCAGTCTCTAACTCCGCCGTGCTCGCTCCCACCTGCGCTCCCGGCGCACTTACCCGCTTCCGCGTCCGCACCATCGCGACAAACTGCGGGTACTGCCACAGACTGTACATCAACGCCAGACATGCCTCTCGCAATGACGGTGGGGTCGGCGTCGGGGTCAGGGCCGGGGTCGGCTTTGGGACCTGCGCGTGCGCACGAGACAAGATGTACTGGTCAAAGTCGGCCAACGAAATGTCCTCCAGCACCGCCTGTGTCGCGGTCAACTCGGCCGTCGCTCGCAGTCCTCCGTCGCGCAGCAAAATCGTTACGCGGCCGAAAAGGAAACTCGGAAGCACCGACTCCAGCAGCCCCGTGAAGGCAAGTCCTGGTTGTGAAGGCTCCTCGCCAGCCCTGGTTTCGGCCGGGCTGCAGGCTTCCACCGGGCTACTGCGGTCGTCGGGACTTCGGTCGTCGGGACTTCGGTCGTCGGGACTTCGGTCGTCGGGACTCCGATCATTTCCTAGCAGACACAGGCCGTCGTACTGGGTGTATACAACGTCTTGGGTCGCTTCGAAATACTTTCGGTTGTAGTTGTGGAACATATCATGCTCTTTGGCTCGGATCATTGTTTCACTGATAACCAGCAATGAGTGGCTCAGATCGTTGCCGAGGGTGAGTACGTTGAGAAATCTGAAAATCTCAAGTGCGACTCGATGGATGCCTCTCTGGAAGAGACTCCAGCCGTACATGTGCAGGCATTTTATGAACAGGAGGTTGCCGTTTTCGGGAATGGAGAGAGCAGCTCTAATATCGCTTTCTCTCTGCCTTTGAGTCTTGGGCTGTATATCCCCGTTTTGGTTTGTGCCATGGTCCCAAACAACCTCCAGGTCGTCGCCAAGCACCGAGAGAGCCTGTGCCACGTTCCTCAAGTCGAGGTCTTGGAGGCGATGTCGTTTTTGGGGGGCTTTATGAAACTGCAAGTTTGGCGACAACCCATACTGGAACGAAGCTAGCGCCCGCTCTATAAACTTGTGTGCGGTGTCGAATTGGTCCGTCTGTACATAGTACTCAGCGATGCATAAGTTCGCCGCAGGGTGATACGGATGCGTGTGGACAAAATCGAACACACCGCTGATATTGCTGGTGCCCACGAGCATCTCCACCACCTTCCAGGTCACCAGATAACGTTCCGTTGGTTCCCAATTATACCACTTATCCGCCGGAGTACTCCGCGTCGTCTTCATCTTGAAATAGAGTTCATCTTCCGGATTGTAGTTCTCCCAGTGCAAATTGCCGAATTTTGCTTTTTTCAAGTCCTCCATTAGACTACTGCTAGGTAATAACCACATGTTGTACTGCAAAGCAATAGTGCCACGACTAGATTTCACATCCTGGTCCACACTGAAGTATTTTTGACTCAAAGTAAACAGTTCCTCCCTTGCCGATAACTCTTTGCTCTTAGTCTTCTCGCAACCCGCGGAAACGCCTCGTTCAACGTCCAACTTTGGATCAAGCCTCGGAGCCCTTGCTTGTCGCTGTCGGCCGGCAGGCTCCGTCATGGGTGCCAGATATATCTCCACGTCTTCAACCGGTCCTTCGTGACCCAAAAAACGCTCGCCCTCTTCGAACTCATCTTCCTCGCTGGCCTCGATTGCGAAGGGGTTTCGCCTAAGTGTTTCGGGAGCAAAACTTTCTTCCGACTCCTCCTCATCGCTGTCGGAAAACGCCTTGAGTTGAAGTTTCTCCTTCCGCAAGGCGCTGGCCTTTCCCATTATGGAAAAAAATATTCACCCCAAGAGGTCGTCCACCAAGGCGTCATCAAGCACCCAGGTCGGGGACAGCGTTGATCGCACGGTCCAAAGACTGGATGAGGTCGTCAGCGTCTTCGATGCCGACGCTGAGACGAATCATACCATCTGTGATGCCAGCCGCTTCACGTGCAGCTTTAGTCATGTTGGAGTGTGTGAAGACGGCAGGGCATGTCATGATTGACTCGATGGCCCCTAGGTTCTCCGCGAGGGTCCAGGGGGGTGTGCAGGCGTTCATGACAAGGCGGCCAGCGGCAGTGCCGCCACGGACTTCGAAGGCGACCATACTGCCATGTATGCCGTGAGTGTGTTGTTTCATCGCGATATCATACTGGCTGTGGCTGGGCAGCCCGGGGTAGCGGACCCAGAGTACTTTGGGGTGCTTCTCTAACCAGATGGCGATCTTCATGGCATTTTCGCTCTGTTTGCGGAGTCGCAAATTCATTGTCTTGGACGTCTGCATCATGGAGAAGGCCGTATTCGCATTCAAAATTGAGCCCATTACGTTCTGTTTGAATTTTAGATGTTCGTGTAGCGCTGGGTCGTTAGTGACCAGTGCTCCTCCCAAGTGCATGTTGTGCCCGCAGTAGAACTTGGTTAAGGAAACCAGCAACACATCCACTCCAAAGTCGAGTCCCCTCATAACTGGGGGAGGAGCCAATGTAGAGTCCGCTACGTGCAAAATACGACCTTGGAATACCGTCCGAGACGGTCCCGAGCCCTCCTCCTGGACGTCTACTGCGCCTTGGTTGACAACGGTGCTGTGTTTCCGGCAGAGGTCGGAAATGGCTTGGAGGTCGGCGAGTTCGAGCACTGGGTTGCAGGGGGTCTCAGATAACACGAGACGGGTACGACCGGGTTGAATCGCAGCCTCGACGGCTTTGAGATCGGTGAAATCGACAAAGGATACCTCTACGCCAAATTGGTTCTGCCATAACACACGTGCGGCACGATTCGTACCGCCGTAGGAGCAACGCGTAATGATGACGTGATCACCAGAGCTCAGGAAGGTTGCAAATAAAGCATTGCTTGCTGCCATGCCGCTGTTGAAAACGACGGCTGGCAATTTGGCCCCTTCCATCTCACCCACACGGGCCTCAAACGCCGCCACCGTAGGATTCGCCGCACGCGAGTATGTATAACCTGTTTCCTGGTAACGCTCCACCGACTCCTGCTTGTACGCAGTGGACTGGTACAAAGGCGTCAACATCGCACCCGTCACCGGATCCGCACGCTCCCCAGCCTCCACGCAAAGTGTATCCGTCAACCCAGGAGACGCAGTGACACACATCTCCTCCGCTAACACCGGAGGAACACTCATCACTTGCTCAACCATACTGCGAATTTAAATGTTTGTTGTACTCCTTCAAAAAAACACAGATCGCACGCCCGGGACAGACAGCCCGGACCTATATATTCAACACCCCAAGCTGCCCGAGTGCAAACTGTCCGAGTGCAAACTGTCCGAGCGCAAGCTGCCCGAGCGCAAACTGTCCGAGCGCAAGCTGCTGGCCGATGGCTGCTGTGTGGGAATTGCTGGTCGGTCATCCCGCAGATCACTCGAACCCGGAATGGCCAAGGGTGGACCACCAACAGCAGCCCACCACCGCCAAGATAGACCGCTCTATCAAGACGAAAAAGGAACTATATGTGAAGTAGATCGCGATTGCGCTGATTCCTCAAAGTCTTTTGAAACGTCCATCTATGAAATAGGCAATGCCTCGTATCCGTGATATCCGCATGCCTGTTCGCGTAGACGTTGGCCAGCAACCCTATTGGCCCCTTGATAAACTCCTTGTAGCCCCGCACGACTTGAAACCCTATAAACTCCCAAAGCATTAAAATTTAATGACGCATGGCCCCCCTCCAAGCGGCATCACTCTGAGAAGAAAACCGGGCTCCCAAAAAAATGCAACACGGCCTCGGGACAGACGCCAACAGAATCATCAGTCTCGCACCAAGCTCTGGAACTGCGGGTTTTGCTGCCCAGTGTGAGCACACGCGTGTGCGAACCATCAAAAAATTTTGATTTTTCGTATGCCCTCTTGATACCTGGATGGGCATGCAGCTGAAATCTGCGTCGGTTTTTGAGTAATCATGGCGCTTGGAGATCCTGTTTTGTGCCACGGCGGCTAGCGTAGGGGAAATCGATTTATCCGTAGTCGATTCATTGATCAAGCTTGTATCAGGGTCTGGTGCAGGAAGGAGGCAAGAAATCGAAGGGCAAAGGATGCAACTGTTCTTCCATCTGATGCTGACAATTGATTTGGCCTTGAATAAAAAGGATTGATAAAAGACTTTCTGTTCAGGTTGCCTAGTCACGCATCCTATTAAGGCTTTCTCCCTATTGAGGCTTCCATTAAGGCTCCCTCCCTATCGAGGCTTCCTATGCTAATCGAGGCTGCATATCGAGTCATGTTTCTATTGAGCCGGTGTGTTTCTGTTGAGCCGCTGTGTTTAAAAGTGCACCGGATGTGTTGGAAGAAGGGGTAGGCGTCTTTTTAGATTGGCTCTTTGCAGACCGCAGAGGCTCTTGCAGACCGCAGATGGCTCTTGCACACCGCAATTGGATTATGGCGGCTTCGCCAAGGGCGATTGGACGACCTGCAGAAGGACAGTCGGGGCGCCAGCGCGGGAAGCGGGGGAGTATAGTGCTGACCGGGGACGGGTTCCCCTGGCAGGGGACCGACTACCCCTGGAGGGGAGGGAGCCTCCCCGGTGAGGGAGCCTCCCCGGTGAGGGAGCATGTAGTCCCTATATGCTCCCTTGGCAGTTGGTTACCTGCTCCCTTGGTCGTATGGCGACAGACTGGCGGAAACGGGTGTGCGGCACGGTGAATATTTCTGGTCCGTAAATTTGTGCGTTTCCGGGGTTTACGCGAGCGGGATGTCGACCACTCCTCAAAAGGTTTTGAAGGGCGACCGCAAGAAGAAGTTTCTGAAGCGAGTACCCTCCGTGGGCGGCGACTCTTCGGCCGCCTCTACCACTGCGGGTTCACCTTCTCAGTGCAGTCCATTCGAGACCAGATTGCCACGTCCGGACATACGCATTCGCTACGCGTACGAAGAGAATGCTGCAGTATTTCTGGCGCTCGCATCTCGCTACTTCATTCACCCCGGCATGTCTGTGGAGGCACCCCGGCAAACTGGCCCGGAACCAGGACGGTTTGTCCCGTTGCATGGCGGCAACCACAATTCAGGACGCGCTCTGGGCGATTTGGGGCACCCAGTTCCAGGACAGGCTCCGTGGGCGGCGTCTCTTCCGCAGACGTCGTGGGTGAAGTTCTTTGGCAATCCCGAGGCACCTGCGTACTTTGCGGAGAAGCTCGGCTCCATGTTTCGATGCCAGAAACCGGCCTATGTGCTTGCCCTTCGCTACATTCAGCGCTTGGCCCGCAAGGAGTTGTTGCCCGGCGGCGCCCTGTGTCGTGTCGTATGTGCCAGCTTGGTCGTTGCCGTGAAGTTTTTCGACGACCTCTACTACACCAATAAGTATTACGCACAACTGCTGGATTTGAACCCGGCCATACTGAACGAGTTGGAATCCGAGCTGCTCAAACGCCTTGACTTCCGTTTGGATGTGGCTCCCGAGGAATACAAAGCCATCGACACCATGTTTGAAGAGGAACGATACATCGTCTGCGCCCAGGCCAGGAGACCCATACTCTGCAATCTCACGACCAAGCAAAACGGCCACCTCTGCGATGCCATCATTTCTGCAAATACTTTTGGACTTCCGTATGCGGCCGTCTCAGCAAGCAAGCAGACAGTTGATATACTCGCTGCTGCCTTGGTCGCTAGGGAATTCGGCGAATACAGATTCCAAACCGAGGAGGAATTCCTTCGGGTCAGCTCCCTGACATCCAAAGCCAAGCACATCCACGACCTCCAAAAGCAGTTCAGAGAAGATTATCTTAAGTCCCTTAAACCACGACGAGGTCACTAAATCCAGTCGCACGGACTCTCTTGAAATCGCATATATACACGCCAGCGAAGTGGGTTCGATTACACAGTAGTACTTACGAAGTGGTTCAAAACACCTACTTACCAGTGTGGTCCATGGACCTGCCAATGAAGTGGTCGCGATACCTAAGTGGTTTGAGCTACATGATTGAAGTACGTACTCAGAAAGTGGTACATGTACCTACTTGCCGAGTGTTCTACTGAGAATGTGGTCTGAGAACCCGTCATGAGAGAGAGAGAGAGTATTAATGCAGCGCTGCAAGGGTCACGAGGTAGTGCGCACCCTGTATTAAGGGAAAAGCGCACTCTGTATGTCGGCGGTCACTAGTTGACGCTCGCCTTCAGGAGGACTCCGTCACCAGAGTGTGGTATCACCAGAGTGTGGTATCACCAGAGTGTGGTAGCAGAAGGAACATTTTGTCATGGTGCCTGGTGCCCATTGAGCACTTGCATTGTGTTGGAGGAGGCGATATTTGAAACAGTGACTGAAATTATTAAGTTTCGATCGATGGGCAGAGCTCGGTAGGGATAGCGCTGGTTATGGAGTTGGATTGGTTATGGTTCTAGGTTGCACGTGGGTCGGGAAGAACATTTGTGGAGGGGGCAAGGTCAGGGCCAGCCACCATTGGACTCACCATTTGGCATCTCCAGCCGGAACCGGGGGTAAAGCCAGGACTGGGGGGTAAAGCCAGGACTGGGGGTAAAGCCGGAGATAAAGGCATATTTTACTGCGGGAGGATGGGCTTTAGAGGTCTGTGGGTTGCTTCATTTCGTTTGCTACTTTCTTGGCTTCCTGGAACAGGTTGACATGGTCCAGGTTCTGGATGCGCGGGTCCTTGTTGCAAACGCTGTAATATCCGAGCGGGCCGAGTTTGAATTCACCTGCGCGGAACACGAGGTCTGCGCTGTTCCGGACGTTGAGTCTGCCGCCGGAGGTCTGGTTACCGGCGGTGGTCTGGTTGCTGGTATCCAGGAACAGTCTTGACACGGCGCCACGGGCCTGGTAAGACTGGCGAACCGCGCCGGCGAAGCAAGTGCCGGGATTGGTCAAGTTGTAGGACACGCGTGTGTTCGGTACCATACCGACGCAATCGACCTCGCTGAGGCGGACGAGGCTCGCGGCGTAGTTCCCGCTGCCGGGCAGACTCGGTTTGACGTTGCAATTGCAAATGACGTTGAGGTAAACGCGTTCCGCATCACCGAAGTAATCGCGCGAAATTTCCACTCCTTGAGCCACTACATCCGCCGCCGAACTCGCCACCGGCAGACTGGCAGCCCTCCTCTTCAGCGTCTTCTTCACCTGGCTCGCATAGCAGAGCTTTGCCTCCGCGACCCCAACCGTCTGCTGGGTTAGATCTGACAGCGTTCTTCTTAACCTTCCCGCGCCCGTCGCTTGCTGCACCCTACTCGTCGTCATCGTGGGTGCGGCCTGGCCAACACCCGAACCAGACGGAGCCGTAACCTCAGTCCCCGTGGAAATCAAATCAGTAGAGTGCAAACAACGCAGCCCGTTGTCTGGTTCCGATTCGGTCGATGGCACAGCCGCACGCTCAGGCTCCCTCGTCGGCTCCAGCACGCCACCGGGCTCGGCCTCGGCCGTCAGAATCAACGAGGCACACAATGCAAGCAATCTCATCGAGAAAAAGTAGTGTAAAAAGTTCCACCGAGGGAGGGAGGGCCAAGAAAGAGCGAGCGTCTTCCAAGAAAAAAAGCGAATAGGCAAACAACGGAGTTAGAGCCACTGTTGTTCTTTGGCCACCCATTCTCTGACGACATCGGTGATGAGCTGTTCTATGCGGTCTCCATTCTGTACGACAGAGTAGTACTTGAACGGGAAGGTGCTGGGGTCCAGCCACGGACGGAAGGTAACTGTCCCGCCCTCGAAAACAGGCGTTTTCACGTCCAAAATGCTCTTGTCGAAAAGCAGCAGGACCGGTACAACGTTCGCGGTCTTCATCCGTGAGAGAGCGAGGTGCAAGTTGCTGTGGTTGAACCGTCCGTCACTGAGGATGACGACCAGCGAGGCATCATAAGACCCCTCTGCATTGTCGAGATCCTTACACAAGCTGTGCAACATCCCCGATAGCATCGAGTTGAACGTGTCACCCCCCACAGCTGCGGAGGCCCCAGCTGCAATTGAAGTGGCCGCCGACGAAGCAACCGCAGCCGATGGGACCACAGCGCCAGGGGCCCCAACGACCCCTGGCGCTGTAGTCCCAACAGCACGACCGAACTCCATGAAGCTGACTTCGCCGGCCTCAAGTTGGTCCATCGCCCCTTTAAGGGCCAAACCGGCGACGATGGCGGAGCGGTGGACACCCAACGTGTGCATAGACTTTGAGGCATCGAGTGCAATAATAACCCGGTACCGCTTCTTAGACAGCTTGGTGCGTCGCAACCAGATACGGTCTTTGCGATAGTCACTCGCGATGAAGCTGATGACCTGGCGCATATCCAGGCGTTTGCCCGTCCGGTAGTAGCCCTCGTACCGGCCCTGGTTTGTCGGCACCAGGACCGTGCGCAGCGACTCCACGAGCCGCCCGACCATGGCCTGTGCGTCCTGCTCGACGCTCGGGTCTGCGCGCTGAAACTCCTGCACCGCGGGGTCGCAGTCGGCAAGCAGCGACTTTTTGGCCTTCTCCTTCCGTTCTGACTCGCGGTACCGTACCTCCGGCACTTTCCTGTCCCTCTGGTCCTCTCCCCGGTCCTCTTTCTGGCCATCTTCCTGCTTTCCATCGTTAGGACCTTCTTCCCGCTTCGGACCTTCTTCCCGCTTCGGACCTTCTTCTTGGCCATCTTTAGCCCGGTTGTCCGAAGACTCTGGCTCGTGAACAATCTCCTCAAGTACCGCCACGGGATCCGCCAGTTGGCGTCCCGGCCTATCCACCGGCAGGTCTGGTCGTTCGGCCGGCAATTCATCGGCGTTTTTACCAAACGCGTTTGCGCTGTCATCCGCGGTCTCGTCCAGCTGGCCCATCTGCATGTCTCCCTCGCCAGCCGCCGTTTCGTCCGCCGCGGTCTCCTCCAGGGTCTCGTCGCCTGTAACCAGTTCCGCGACGTTCCGCGACGACCGCGGACCCCCGGCCGAGGCGGCGTCGGTCTTAGCAATGCGTTCCGCAGCTGAACCTCCCTGGCCCTGTTCCAGCTGTCCGCCACCCTCGCTCGAAAGGCCTCCGGCCGTCTCGGCAGTGCCATTCTCCGGACTCTGTTCTGTACCACCTTCGCGCATGTCCTCGTCCTTCTGTCCCGCCTCCTTGACACCGCCATCGTCTTCCCGCCCTCCTCTATCTGGCTTCGGCTCTTCTTCCTCCTCCCCTTCGGGCCCATCGGTCCGAGCGTCCGGTGGTAGCGTCTCGTCCACGTCTTGACCTTCTTCCGCGTTCGGCTCTGCCGCCTCCTCACCGTGTTCCGCCAAGTACTCTTCCGGCGGCCCGCTGCCGTCCTCGTCCTCATCGCTCTCACCCAGCAAGTCGTCCACGTCCACCGTCTTGTCCGCTTCGCCTTCCTCCATAGCCGCGTCATCCATGTCCGCGTCCTCTACGCGTGCCTCCTCCGTACCCTCCGGCTTGTCACCGCGAACGTCTCCCTCGACGTCACGTGAGCTCTGCTCCTCCTGCTCCCCTTGCTCTTCGCCTTCGTCTTCGTCTTCGGCTCCGCATTTGCCTTCGCCTTCCATCTCCACCTCGTCCGCCTCGGCTTCAGAGGCGCTGTGAGCATCCTTGCCCGAAGGATCTTTGTCTGACGGGTTTTGGTTGGCACGGAAATCCTCTTCGAGCAGCTCCTCGGCCGGGCCGGTCGGTTCTTCGCTTAGCCGGTTGTCTTGCTCATTTCTGCCGTCGTCTTCGCCGTCGTCTTCGGGTTCCAATTGCTGCGTGTCGCCACCGTCCACTTGGTGGAACTCCTCCTCCTCTTCTCGGCGGTCCGGTTCCGGTTCCGTGCCGGGTTCAGGGTCGGGCAGGTCTTCGAGCTCGCCTTCGAAGCCCATTCGCACGTCCTTTCCCTCGTTCGGGCTGTCATGTTTCTCTTGCTCCTGAGGCTTCGTCTCCTCCTGTAGCGTGTCGAAGTCCACCTCATTTTCCAACTCCTCCCCCGCCTCCTTCACACCCGACCCCTCAGCCAGGCCGCTGCCTTGCACAAACTCGTCCTCGCCTTGTCGGGGTTCCGGCTCCCTCTCGTCCTCACCCGCCTCAAAGTTCATGCCGAACCGCGCCAACTGGCCACCGACCACTGCCAACGTAATCGGTACGTTCAATAACATCCGCTGACGACTCAGCACGCCATCCAATAATACGCGCGCGTTCGTGCTCAGCCGGCCCAAAATTTGTCCTGATTTCTCGTCATCATCCTCGCCCGTCACGGCGGCCTCCTTCCCGGTCGCTGTGCATGCGAAACGCTTAATCGAGGTCCGAACCACGCTTCCGCACGCACCGACGGCTGACGCGATGTCGTCAGCCGATGTCCGGGTACCGGCTGGGGCGCTGGCACCGCCTGTCGATGAGGCACCAGTCGGAGCGGGCTGGAGAGGGTTGTGGCAAATGCTGACGATCTCTGCCGCCTGCCCTGCCAGGATATCGTCATGATTAAGGTATTCCATAGGCGCCGTCTTAACAGCCTTCAGGAGACCCGAGAGTTCGGCAATAGCGCTTTTGATTTTGTGTACATATTTGTCCGTAGTTTTAGAGTCGATTCCGAGCCCGGTATCGAAGGAGGACTGCACTTCGGAGAGCCAGTGGCTCAGGTCGGAAATCAATTTTGTTATGTAGTTTTCAAAGTTCCTCAGCGGCAGTACCAGGCAATCGTCTTGGATATTTGAGAGCACACGTGTGTGCCAGGATAAACTTTCGCTACTTTGGGTATCAAGTAGCCACGCCGGAGGAACAATTGCGCCGCTTCTTTCAGGTTCTCCGACTGCGGGTTTGGCGGTAAGCAAGGCAATTACCTTACTGAATCTTTCCAGATCATCCAAGACATTTTCCACGGCAAAGAGACGGTCTCTGAAAACACTCACCATAACCATTCCGTCGGCCAAACCGCCCGTCAAAACCCGGACAAGGTGCTGCGACCACAGCCGCATGACCTCTAAACGCCGGTAGGAGTCCAGCACCCTCGTAACCAAGTTCACGAGTAGACAACTCCAATCACCGCACTCTTTCAGAAACTCCGGGTCACACGCACTTTCTTCTAACGAAAAGAATTCTGCACAAGCACTTATTAATCCACGTAGGTGGCTATCCGGGGGAACACTGCCCCGAATAAAACTGTTCCGAATAAAACTGTTCCGTGGAAGACTGCCTTGCTTAACGCTGCTCCAAGCTTCATCACAACAGTAATGTCGGGCGAACGTTTTTTCCAACGCACTGAGTACAATCCGTTTTGAACCGTGGTTTCGACTGCAAGTGATCCACGCTTCCTGGCCGACAGATTTCCGAACCTTGTTCCTTATCGTTGCGAGCAGACGCTGAACCTGCGGCCGAGGTAAGTCCACTAAGAGCTGCTCTATTTGCTCCTTCAGACTGTAGAATTCCTCCTGTCGCCGCAGAGCCCCGGACACGGTCCACACACGTCCGTCCTGATCCTCACCATCTTGATCCTCCGTGGGCCGGTCCGCCTCGGCGTTGTCCGCTCCGGAGTGGCCCGTTCCGGACAGGTCGAACTTGAGTACCAAGTTCTCCAAAGGCTCTAAATCGGCCACGGTGAACGGTGCGTTGCCGGCGATGAGCTTCTCTGCACAGGACGTACTGCCAATCACTGCTTGGTAAACAAACCCGGAAGTGGTTTGGAACACGGTGTCGATTTTACTGACTGCTCTCGCCAATTGTAGGTGCTTCGTCTGCAAATTCCTTCGGTCCCGTTCAACTGTTCTCGCCTCTAGTTTCATTAGATGTTGTATGTCGGATATCTCCTTCCTCCAGGGAGTGATTTGAGCTTGGACCCAGCCTCGAGCGACGACCTCATACCGGTCTGTCCACCTACACAAGTTATACAGCAACTGGCTTAGCCACCGGCATTGCTCTTGCACCGATTGCTGTTCGGCTGCTTGCTGTTCGGTTGCTTGCTGTTCGGTTGCTTGCTGTTGCATCAACTGCTGCTGTGAGTTAAGTGTAAGATCATGGAAGATGTCAGCGAGGCTCCTGAGTAAGCACCGTATGAGGGGTATTTCAGCTACGTTGCAGCCGCCCAGTTTGCATTGCATAATATCATCGATGAGGGAAACGATTTCAACCTCGGCTTCGGTGGTGTTCCATTTTTTCCGACATCCCATTACGGCGGTCAGAACTTTGACAGCACTGACGTCGAAAAAGCGCTGCCCGGCCTTCTTCTGTCTGGTGTAGCAAAGTGACGACCATTCAGCTACTTCTTTTTGTCTGAGGTGGGTGATTGCTTGGCTAATGGTCTCAGTCTCAGCAGTCATCTTGTGCTCCCGTGTGGCGTAATGCTTAATCCAGATATTCAGGACGTCCCACAACTTTTCGAGATGGTAATGTAACGTGGCGCCCGAGGTGGTAAGCAGCGGCAAGTGCAGAATGATATTGAGTCGGTCTACAATACCGGCAATTTGCGGCAAAATCCCGACGTTATAACTTGCAGATAGCTCTAACAATTTGTTCTTAATTCGCACCAAAGACCCAGTCAAGGAGACCAGCTCGTCCTTTGTACTACCGTGATAAAACCAGCTACCCATTTGAATAGCGGACTCACTAGCTGCCTCAGAATAAATCAGCCAGTCCAATGACCACTGTTGCATTACATGTCGCTCTCCAGAGATCATTCCCTTCATTAAATCGTCCAATTTAAATGAACCCAAGCTGGCTAAGTGTTCTTGTGCGTTCTTGTTGAAATGAGAGAGGTCAATTATGGTAATACTTTCCTCCAACGTCTGCCTAATCAGGTCAGATCTCAGGATGTGTGTGCCATTTCGCGCACACACGTTTGTTGGATTGTGGTAGGAAGAACATAAGAGCCGCATTAATAGCTCAAAGAGATATTTGGGGTTCTTCTTATGCATGGATTTATCTTCAAATACATGAGTATTTTGATGCGACAAGAAGACATTTTCCTGTTCTTCCATAGTTTCTTGTGTTATAGGGAATAACTCCTTCACAAGCGGTCTGAGCTCTTCTTCTTCTGTGGATTCAGTTCTAGTTCCCCAATCCTTCTGTTCCCACATGACCTCGGATTCGAGCATTTTTTCAACCAAGTTTTCTGTTACTCGATGAAGACTTTGCACAAAATACTCACAAGTCATCAAGCCCATACCACGATACGACCTTGTCATAAACCAACTTATGCATAAACATATAGACTCATATGCATGGGTACGACCCAGCTTATACAACCAGTTATGACTTATATTAGGGACCAATTGAAGGATACCATATCTCTTATGTCGATTGGTTGAATCCAAAATCTGCAATATACACCTCAGATATCTAGCGAGAGACTCCTCCAATAACTGTAGGACGTCATAAAACATTGTCTTATGAACCATATCTTGATACGTCTGGCAAACATATTTGTAATCTTTCTTCATCCACCATAGCTTCAACTTATCAATAGTCTTACTATTGGCAGACTCAATCTGAACAAAACTTGTTACGTGAGGACTCAGCAATACTTCCTTAACATGATGTATTATCTTATAGTAGAATGACTCGAAAGAATCCAACAAATCCACTGCCGTCAGATCTTTCATCCGCAGGTCCCGAAAACTCTCAGAAATCATCTTCTCAACAACTTCCTGAGGATTCCGCGGGGGCAACGAAGACCATGTGGTAGCATCTCCGTAGGATTCGTTCCACAAAAGCTGATACCACAATTCACAAAAAATTAATCTCGATCGAGACCTCTTAAAAGCTCGAATTTCCTCTTCATATTTACCCTGCTCACGAATCCGTTTCGCCATTAAAGAACCCAGCTGCACTACACAACACCACACTATGAGTTCCTGCAACCATAAAGGATCCCTCTGCTTCCACTTTTCCAGCGTATCAACATTCACCGTTTCTTCCGCTACCTTCCCATCTGAGACCACTTCTTGGTCCCCCTCGGCGACCATCTCTTGCTCCCCCTCGGCGACCATCTCTTGCTCCCCTATCTCCTTGACGTCGTCGTCTAAAGAAACCGTTTGGGGCATATATCTGTTGACGGCGTAACATACTGTCCTTTCTCCGAAGCAGTCAAATATATCTTGTACACTAGAAAGAGTCAGCTGAGGGTCTTTCAATGCCTCATACAGATGCTCGGGCCAATGTGAATCTCGATGTAGTACTTTCGGCACGTCATAATTGGAAGACGGCAATGGAGTTATTGCCTTGAATCGCGCGGAGCGGAACTCATTACATGTCTGTAGCCGAATCTTGTAGGCCAGGGAGCCTCTATCCGTCAGAGAACCCGTGCCGCTCCCACCCATTTCCATGAGGCACTCAAAAAAACCCAGCGTGTTCCCATGTACGGTACCTCAACCCAACATCTCAATGAATACACCACTGTGCAAACTCAGCTCTCCAAAACCAACTACCAAGTCCTCCGGTCACCACAGTAGCTCACAGAGCCCGCGGAGGAGGCGCCAACCACAGCTGGGATAACTTTTTGTTTTGTCGTATTGCCAAAGAGAGCGCAGAAATTCCTGAGTCTGATAATCCGCTAAAATGGTAGGCAGTGGGGGACACGATACCCACATATCAGGGACACCACCAGCGCATGTGCAGAACGTGTTGGAGCACCGTCACGATACCACCACAACGTGATACTACCGGACCTGTGCCGCCCACCACTACAGTCCCGTCATTACGTGTGTTATATTTAGGCCCGTCTCTCCACCACCGAAGCCCGTGCCAAGAGTGTCGCTGAGCTCCAGTCTGAGCTGATTCAATACAAGGAGGCTTTGTTCAAGGCTCGTGTGGAAACCCACACCAAAGGCAACCGCAGCGGCTGGCACCTGATCCGTCAGAACCGCAAGAACGTGGCTCGCGTCCTCACCTTGATTCAGGAGAAGCGCGTGGCCGAGGTCCGTGAAGCCTTGAAGGGCAAGAAGGATATTCCCAAAAGGCTCCGACCTCGCCTTACCCACGCCCTCCGCATGAAGCTCACCCCCAGACAGGAGGCTCTCAAGACTAAGAAGGAGGCCCGCAAGGTCGCCACCTACAAGCAACGAAAATTCGCTGTTCTGGCCTGATTTTTTTCACCGACAACATATCACGCGGCATCATCGAATAATTGCAGGGATCAACCCGGTCCAGCAACAAGCCCAACCCGTGAGCGCCCACCCGCCGGACCGAGTCGGCAAGCGCCCGTTGCTGGCTTTGAGGCCGGATTAAAAATATTCACGTTGGGTGTGAGAAAGTGTTCGAGGGGATGGGAACTTCCTTATCTACCTTGGACTTGGGGACAAAGAAGGACGGAGTCACAAACGCTCCACACGTACAATTGCTCCCCGTCCACGCATAGCGCCCCAACTTGAAATTGCAATAGGGACAATTAATAACTCCCGCCATCTCGCTTTCTATGGTTTTAGACAGCTTCTGGAAAGCCGCTTCATTCAGATTGATATTCTCACAAGTCGATAACACTCGCTGCTATAACAGAGCAGTGTCGCCAGGTGGATTCAAGTGGTGTGTGTCGGGGAAGTTGTGTCTACCTTATCAGACTTATTGACATATCCGCGGGATTTCTGCTTCTGTGTGGCTTCGTGGGGTTCGGCCATATCATCTGGTTCTTGGAGTATGCGTTTGCCGCAGCCCTGACATCTATAATGGGTTGGCATTTTTTATTGGGAGTTCGACACTGAGTGCCTGCACGAGGGCTAGCAGTTCCTCGAGCGACTGGTCACGATCGAGACCAAGTAGTTCGTCACCGTGGGAGGCAGTGGTACTGGTGGAGAGGCGCGGTGCGCGCTTTCGCACGTGTGTGGCGGCGGCGGCGTCGGAGTCGCAATTGGAGGAAGCGGGCGAGTCGAGAGTACTAGCGAGCGCCTTCGCGAGCTGTCGGGTGCTATCGTCAGCGGAGTCGTCGGAGCAAACTAGACTGTCCGCCGGCATGCTCGATATCTCCCGGGGATCTCGCAGCAATGCAGACGAGCCTGGGGAGCTATCGGAGCAGTGCCGCGCGGGGGCCTCGCTAAGCGGCGCCGAGCACAGCTGCTCAGCCACTGACTGCTGAACAGCGTCTGCCGCGAGCCCCCCCTTGTCGGCGAACGGCTCAGGGGCCCCCTTGTCGGTGAACGGCTCAGTCGCAGCGAACGAGTCGGGGAGCTTCGGCAGCGCCGACAAGGCAGAGGACGAAGAGAGGACTCGGCCGTTCCAGTACGGCTCTGCAGGCCGAAGGTCTCTCTGGAGTTCTGGAGCGCTGGGTCGGTAGTCCATGGCCCCGTAGCGCGCGCTCATGGGGTTGTCATTGCGCGGTGGCAACCGCTGGAGTGAGAGCATGGGGTGGATACCGCCGCCGAGTCCGCTAGGGCACGCCGGGACCAGCCGGGCATAGCTGCGGGCATCGTCGACCAACTCCTCACTGGTGAACGCCCGTTCCGGCACCGTCGGGCGTTCTAACGTGATCGACGGGTCCAGATTCTCAGGCACGAACGCTTGACGTCTTAATTGCTGTTGTTGCTGACGGGGCAGCTTTGTCTCCGGCGGGGCAATCGGATCCCCCGACGGCCCAAAGGAGCCGTCGGCTGCTAGCCATACCACTGCGCGGCGCAACTCTTTAAAGTTGTGTGTCAGGAACAAAACCACTTCTGGACAGCCCATGGCCCACCGGGCGAAATACTCCTCATGCGGACCGCAGTAAAGCAACGCGCCTCCAAAGTTAGACACAGATTTGTACTCTTTCTCCGGAATAGACTGGGCGATATCCGCAGCAGCAACCAGGAAGTTCCTTCTGGAGGGAATCCGATCGCACGCGTCTTTCATTTCACTTATACTTCCAATAGGCTACCATAATCAATCATGAGCACTTAACCCACTTGTCCCGCCGGGCTTCGCGTCCGTGCGGCCACAGCTAACGCTTGCTGCGTCCCTCGGCGTCCAGTTCTTCCCTTCGTCCACTTCTCCCCTCCGCAGCCGCTTACCAAAATATTAGAAACATCGAACGTAGCTAGGGTTTCAATGAAACTTCGGGTGTGGATCCGTCGACCATTATCTTCCAACACGTAGAATACATTACTGAAGGTTGTCATTTGATCGATACCGATATCGAACACGTGTGCGCGCGCGCTTCTAAACGGCGCATTAATTATAAACCGGTGAATTAGTATGTATATCAAGGAATCAAGGTAAGATTGTCAGTGTTGCACATCCTGAATACGATTTCCTGGGTCATATCCGACCAAGATAGCGTTTGCTTCATCCCCCAAGTCTTGAGTACTCTTGATACAGCGGGTGTTGAGAAGACTCCAGACGGAATATGGTCGTTGGTGATTTTGAAGGATTTCAGTCCCGTATCATATGCCTTCAAGGGCGAGGTCAAGTGCCATGAATTCTGAGGAGCGTGCCCGAATATTGGAAGGCACAATGGTAAATTATCCGGTGCACTACTTATGACTGGGTTCTCAAGGGTATCGTTTGTGATCTCATCAGACATGACAGCTCCCGTAAACGTCTTGGTTTTTGTTCGACAGGGGATAAACCTCAAGTCCGAGCACAAACCACTAAATCGTTGCGTCTCATCCGCAGAACATTTGCTCAGAGTCCTACACAATATGTATTGCCAACAGACGTAGTATTTTTCCTCGTAGTACAGCTGGTTTATGCCGCGGTTGTTTAACCAGTGAGGAATAACATAGTTGTGCATCGCTGTTAGGAAACTAATGAACCTCAGCTGGGAATCCACCGCACAGAAAGACTTCATCACCCGGTCGGGAACAGCAATTATCCTCTCCCCACTTAGGTCACTCAGCCTATCGCAAAACGTCTCAATCATATCACGTATGCAAGGCAGACCTACACCCCGGCCGATACTCGACGGCGTGCCACCAGCTGTCCCCACTACAATTTCCTGATCAGCAGACGCAGGCCCCAGCACCTGTCTCAGCACGTGATGCCAGGTCAGCTGTAATTCGTTCAATGCAGACATTGTCACGTCATTCATTCGCAGAAACCGCACGCCCTGACCAATCAGGTGGACCACAGTCCCGCCAGTCACAGTTGGCGCAGTAGATACAGAGTCACCATCATTCCATGATTCGAACCCTGCTAGCCCCGTAGACCCCCCCAATCCGACTGCCCCTCCGAATCCGACTATTTCTCCACGTAAAGCGGAATAATCACCACTAGATTCAATCCCTGCACTACCAGGACGTGGACGAAGTGCGGGGCCCGAATCAGATGCAAGGCCTGGACTAGATGCGAGACCTCCGCTAGATGCAGGACCTCTACTGGATACAAGGCCTCGATTAGATGCAAGAGCTCCATTAGAGTCAAGACCTCCCCTAAATCCTCCACTTGCTGCTCCATTCCACAGAACGCATTTGGCCAGGTTGATGGCGAATTGTTTCATTCCCGCGGATAACACGTCAGGGTCAGGCCAGTTGCCGAAGCACACCTGGTTGCTGCAGTAGCCCAACAAGTCTGCCAGTAAACGGGGGCCGTGATCCAGCAGCAAGACCCGGTTCCACTGGCTCCATTTTTTCGCCAGACCCTCGGCTTCTTCCGAGAGCCACACGTCTCGTCTGTTGTCCGTGAGACAAAAGGTCCCGTGGAAGTGGAAGGGCAGGCCAGTCGAAGGTGCGTCGACAATGGGCAGGAAACTAAACAGCTGGCCCCTAATGCCGCTCTGGGGCCAGCAGGACCGGTCGAATAGCTGAGACACTCCAGTCGACACACTGTCGTCTGAAAAGGCCGACGGCAACTGGCCCGTGGGCAACGGGCACACGAGCAAAGCAATCCCGATTATGGGCGGCCGACCTACTGTGTCCACCACCGCCAACAACTCCTCATCGTCCTGCACCAGACAGTTACCGACTAACCACAACGACGCTTGACCAGCATCGCCGCTCATCGGTTCCGGTTCGTGATGAATAGCTAGGACTTGCACTTCGCGAATAACGCTGGCGGACGTGATCGCAGCTTTGAGATCGCTCCCCCGTTCCAAAGCTTCAGCAATCTGGCCCCGAATCGCAGACCTTCGGCGCTCCCTCCACTGGGGCGCGGCGCCACAAACTGCAAGCGACTTGGCGAGGGCTGGTGTCGCCGGAGCGGCCTGGACGAAGCACGAGGCTAATAGAGACGGCTCATCCTCGCAATCCTGCCACTCCAGCACTTCGATGGACTGGACGGAATTCAGAAATAATAGGCATTCCCTCAGCTCTTGGGCGAAGGCCTTCAGGATCTTCAGAACCTTGGTCGCCGTGTACTCGTAAGGTGCAAACCGGCTCTCCCTCGCGTACCTGCCAATCCGCAGAGGCAGTCTAAAGATGGTCCCATTAAATGGCTGAGTCAGCTGATCGAATCCTTCGACGTGATGGAAGCCCTTTAAGTGTGTGCACACGCGTGTGCTGCTCGCTTTTAGCAATTCCCGCTGGCAAAATGGAACCTTTTCGCCGCCTTTTGTGCTCAGAATGTAGTCCGGGTCCAAGTAGGCGTACTGGTCGCCGGAGAGAATCATGAGGATGTCGGCCATGTGGAAGAAGGACCGGCTTCCCATCCCATATTTTCCGATTGAGAGCGCATCATGGGCTTTGTAGGATTCGAACATTTGTTGAAAGCTCATCCAATCGGCGGCAGAGAAGGTTCCGTTGTTATAGATCAATAGAGCACAGCCAGCAAACCTCTCGAAGCTTGGCTCAAAGTTTACTATTCTCCGGTGGTCCAGTATGAGCTTGAATTTTGTAGCGCCGGCATCGTCCGCATTCTGGAGAGCTTCCTTGAAAATGCTCGTCCCTTCTGGGTAGTTCGCCAGGATTCTCTTCAAATGCACAGAAGGGGGCGGACAACGTAAACCAAAATGCTCCTCGCTCAACCCGGAAGGGTCATGCATGCTACGCACCCCTGCCAGAATGGGGCGTCGATTGGTGAAATTCACCTATCGACTCTGCCAGTGGGATCAACCTGTCGAATCGACCGGTTGATCTCCCGCACCCACCCACGTTCCAAATGGCAGGCAATTAACTGAAGCGTGTATCACCTCCTGAGAGTCCCCCCCCGCCCAACGATCGACCCTTTGTACTCTCCGTCTCCCCTCCCCACCCTGCCCTTTGCGCCCCCTCTCCCTTCGGGGGAGATTAAAATTGTGATGAGCTCAAATGGGGGCGGGGGGTTCTCGTCATCTTTCAGAGTGTTTGCAACTGCCCATATAATTACGCTGGTTTGTCTGGCGGGTGTGGTGGCGTCTGGTACGCGATACTTTTCGGGGAAGTGGAGTCGGTTGTCGAGTCGCACGGTTGGAGTGCCACTGGCGGTGCTGGAACTTTGGTCCGAAGAGCACACGGTTGGCCGGTCTATTATGCATGAGCCAGCGGTAGACGAACGCCTCGCCCTGACTCCTGGTGTCCTAAGTCGGGGCGTCCAAAGTCCTGGAGGCCTAGGTTATGGCGCCCTAAGCCCAGGCGGTTTCGAGTTGTACCCGCGAGCGCTGCTTCCCGACGACAAGTTGCTCTCCCTGTTCGTGCCCACACACGAGCGCGACTTGGCGAGGCTCGGCGGCCGTCTGAGTACCGCCCTGATATGCACCGACCTGGAGGAGGACTATGAGGCGTGGCCGACACCGGAACGCTACGTACAGCGGCCGCAACTCGGCCTGGGTGAAGAGCCTGGACTCAATGCACTTGCTCAAAATGAAGACGGCCTGGATGCATTTGGTCAGGGCACATTTGGTCAAGATGCGTTTGGTCAAGATGGTCAGGATGCATACGGTCAAGATGACAGTGGCGGCGACGAACCACTGGGGGAATCGCTGGGGGGACCGGTAGGTGAACCACTGGGGGACCCAGTAGGGAAGCCAATGGGGAAGCAAGTGAGGTGCAGCAAGTCGTCGTTGGCGGATTCGTTATTGGCGGATACGTCTACCTGTGCCTCATCGGACGAATGCTCACGGATGCAGGCCAAGTCGGACCCTGTTGTTTCAGACGTCCGGGACTCGGTCCGGGACTCGGTCCGGGACTCGGTCCGGGACTTGGTGCCGGTCGGGGAGGTCTTTGAGGAGGCTCAGGAAAGTTTTGAGACGTCTGTGGCTGCGGCGGTGGTGGTTGGCAAGCACGCACTCCGAGTGCTGGATTCGCCGCCTAGTGCTGGGTTGGGCCGGCGTTGCGTTCTGTGGCGAAGTGACGGGGAGGCGGCGGTGCCTACCCCGAAGTTATTGGAAAAGTCAAGTGGGTGGTTTGCCCCGAATTACCCCTTGTCGAGATGGGTGTTGTTCCTGACGGACAGTTTGTTCGGCAACCTTGTGATTGTGGTCGGCTCCTGGGTGCACTCGCTAGCTCTGCCCCAGCCGGTCAGCATTGTGCACGCACCGCGGCTGCTCATGTACTTGCTGATGGGTATCTGGCGCGTTGTGGCACTTTATATTGGACTCAACGGTCTGGAAAGCTCGGCCATGGTGCAGCCCTTTATGGTCAAATGGGAACGCGCTATTCACCGAGGCTTGGACTACAAACCCGGCGGCAGGTTCGACTCGAGCGACCACATAGTGTTGTCTGCCTATTTGATTCTCGTGATCGTTACTGAAGGCGTCTGCATGTGGACTTTTCGGAACCAGCGTCACGAAAAAAAGGACAAAATAGACAACCCATTTAAGCTCCGTAGACGAGGCCTATTCGTTGTTACTGGACTCATGGGAATGATCCTGGCATTACTCCTGTACAACTGCTTCATGACCGCAGCCTTCTTCCATACACCACTTGAGGTGTGGTCGTCCATTTTCATCGCAATCACTGGATTGTTCTTGCCCTTTTGGCTCGCAATCGCCTTCGACGTTTTTTCAACGACCCGTTTTTGCTTTGCCATGTAAGTTTCACCTTGTAAGCCTCGTCAGGCCACTAGTGCGCCACAAAGGCACGAAACGGGGCGGAAAAGGCAAACGGGGCAGTTTCGTGGCGGTTAGGCAGTCCCGCAGCGGCGGGAAACTCACTTCCGTCACGGTCGGTGACGCTTGGGGCAGTTCGGACCGGAACGAGGGGGACATCGTTCCGTTAGCACACACGTGTGCGCCATCAAAAATAAGCGCAATAATACATGTCTCGGTTCCTCTTCACGTCCGAGAGCGTTACGGAGGGTCATCCGGATAAGTTGTGCGACCAGGTGTCTGACGCGATACTTGATGCGTGCTTGAGAGTGGATCCACGAGCGAAAGTAGCTTGCGAGGCCTGCACGAAGACGCAGTTTGTCATGGTGTTTGGGGAGATTACCATGACGGGCTCGGTGGACTACGAGAAAGTTGTTCGCGAGACTGTATTGGCTATAGGCTATGACGACGTGTCGAAAGGCATGGACGGGCGAACCATGGAAGTGAAGGTGGAGATAGAAGAGCAGAGTCCGGAGATTGCAGCTGGAGTACATGTTAATCGAGTGGCGGCGGATGTAGGGGCAGGGGACCAGGGCCACGTCTTTGGGTTTGCTTGCGATGAGACGCCGCAGTACATGCCCATGTCGCACTCGATTGCGCAGAGACTGGCACATCGACTGTCTGTGATCCGCAAGGACGGGACGGCGCCGTTGCTGCGGCCGGATGGCAAGACTCAAGTCACTATGGAGTACGAGAAGTCCGCGGACGGTGCAATCAAGCCGGTGCGGGTTCATACGGTTGTTGTCTCGGCGCAGCACGACCCGCGGCTAGGCTTGGAAGAGTTACGGAGCATTGTATTGGACCAGGTGGTCAAACCCATCATCCCGGAGACCCTGCTATCTCCCGAGACGCGGTACTTGATCAATCCTTGCGGGCTTTTTACGGTCGGCGGGCCTCACGGAGATGCAGGCCTCACGGGCCGTAAGATCATTGTTGACACCTATGGCGGTTGGGGCAGTCATGGCGGCGGCGCCTTTTCCGGCAAGGACTCTACCAAGGTGGACCGTTCGGCTGCCTACATGGCCCGCCACGTCGCGAAGTCCCTGGTCGCCAACGGCTACTGCAAAAGATGCCTCGTCCAGATAAGCTACGCCATCGGCGTTGCACAGCCCCTCAGCGTCTACGTCAACACTTTCAACTCCTGCCTCTACACAAGCGACGCTGTCCTGGAAGACGTTGTCCATAAACACTTTGACCTCCGACCCGGCAAAATCGTGGAGTACCTCAGACTGCTCTCCCCCGTCTTTCTCCAAACCGCTGCATACGGACACTTTGGCCGTGACGGCTTTGCCTGGGAAAACACTCGCGACCTCTCCGAGGAACTCTGCCTCCGCCGTCTCCACCTGGGTCGTGCCTGAGACTCAGAGGCCGAGTCGACATAAGTTGGTCCCAACTTCTGCCCAGGTGTGTCAGACTTAGAGGTTGTCTGGGGTTGACAGAGTCAGGGGTTTCACAAAGGCATCTGGCAATGAATGAATAAAATGTGCCCAACGGCGGTTCGGAGTTTTGCAAAAGATGTGTGTGCCGTAGCCTTTAAGCGGGTGGGTGGTCACCAAGGCAAATGAGTTCACTTTCCACCTGAGGGCGCACTGGTGACGACCTAGTCCAGGTCGTCCTGCACGCTGAGGTCATCACTAAGTCTGGGAGAGCTGGGCGGAGGTGCGTGGACCTGGGCTTCGACCTGCACGACCAATGTGGCATCTTCGGACTCCAGGCTGTTGTCGCTCTCCAGGCTGTTGTCGCTCTCCAGGCTGTTGTCGTTGGATGATCGGGTAGTCACTTGTTGCTTCTCCGCGAGCTCGGCCAAGCGCGCTTTGACTTCGGCGATGGTTTCGTAAATGGGTTCCTTTTTCGTGCCAGGCTGGGAGCCCTCCTTGATAGTCTGGCCATCGGGCTCTGACGAAACCAACGCCACCTCAGCGGGAATGGGTTCCTCCTCCGTGGGTGTCAATGACTGTTCGCCCGTCATCGGTTCGGTCTTCTCGGCGGCGTCTTGCATGGCGGGTTCGAACACGAGTGTGAAATATTTGCGTTCGGGTACGGC
>NW_011645782.1:123854-125704 GCF_000223845.1 Gregarina niphandrodes | reverse complement strand
CGTTGGATGATCGGGTAGTCACTTGTTGCTTCTCCGCGAGCTCGGCCAAGCGCGCTTTGACTTCGGCGATGGTTTCGTAAATGGGTTCCTTTTTCGTGCCAGGCTGGGAGCCCTCCTTGATAGTCTGGCCATCGGGCTCTGACGAAACCAACGCCACCTCAGCGGGAATGGGTTCCTCCTCCGTGGGTGTCAATGACTGTTCGCCCGTCATCGGTTCGGTCTTCTCGGCGGCGTCTTGCATGGCGGGTTCGAACACGAGTGTGAAATATTTGCGTTCGGGTACGGCCAAGCTGTCGTAAATGGGTTCAGGTTGCGGCGGCACGGTGCCGTAGAGCTCGTTCTCTACAATGGTCTCACGCTTGCCGCAAAGCCCACCGAACCACTTGCCCAGTCGCTCGGTGCGGCTGGGGGGACGCGTAACGGGGAATAGGACGATGTTAGGACCGGTCTTGACAGCCTCGGTGCCGGCGTAGCTACGGGTGAGAGTGGTCAAGGACTCAATGGCTGTCGACTCGTTGGTTGTCGACCCATTGGCTGTCGTCTCATTGGTTGGCCGGGAGACGAGGCCGGACTCACCGGCGGCCTCCATAATCTGCGCGTTGAAGACCTCGCGCCATGAGTTGATGGCCTTCTTGGCTGAGCCGTCGACCTCGGGACACAATGCGGCGCGGCCCAGGAACTGTGCCACAGAAAACAACAGACTCGCACGCTGGATCGGGCTGCCGTACAAGACATCCGCGAACTCCTGAAGCAACGTCCGGTGCGCAACCAACGGCGCACCCGGACATTGCTTTGCCGCCAACCTGGCGTCCGGCAACCTCGTCAAAAGCTCCAGTCCCTCCAACAAAGTCCAGAGCTCCACCTGCATCGCTGGCGACATCCACCTACTCCGTTTCAATTCCGATGCGTCGAACCACACCCCATTAAAACGAAGCGGGAACACCACACCCGCCATCAAGGCCAAGCTCGACGTCTCGGCCGACCGCTCTACTGACTTTCGGAAATGCTTCATACTCTTGCAAGAAAATTACGGGCCAAATTATTTTACCACACCGCCCGGCTCCCTTCCGGAAAAATCATCCTCAGACACCTTCATTCAATAGACTCCTCTATTAGTCATATTCTCACTTATATCGGTCATGCCATTATCCTTATGTCTCCGGGCGCACTTCAATTACAGGTCTAGTGACCCAGGGCAGTGCAACTCCAGGTCGAACATATGCGACTTTTCATTTCACTCCGGTAAGCGACGCAAGACGCTCGAGCGGCCACACCCAATCTCGGCAGGGTCATCGTAGGTGCATCGTTTTGTTCAGTAGGTTCATCGTTTTGTTCAGTAGGTACATCGTCCTGGAACTTTTCAGTTTTTTCAAAAGGACAGGAAGGTGGAGCGCGGGCCGGGGAAAAAAACACACACGTGTGCGACACACCGCAAATCCAATCCTGACGTCCTTAGAATCATTGGCACACGCCTTGCACTGTGTATAGGATAGTATTGCGTGGAATTCGTGACCACGCGAGATAAACATTTGGCAAACGAGATATCGAAAGGGAACCATGAGGCAAACCCAGTCTCCTTCTTCTGCTTAAACGTGTACAGCTTGTTGCTGTCTATAACCGATCCTGTTGTCGTACTCGGCGATCCTTCTGCTTCTCAAGCAGCCGTGTTTTCAGTTCTTTGAGGCATGAGGCTCTTAAGAGTAGATGGCATCCGGTGGCGCGGCTTGAACTCTAACGGCGGTTCCTTCGCGTGCCCGAGGTGGACGAGTCACCTGCCCTCGCTTCATTGTTCCAGTAACAGGCCGCTGGAGTGACATCAGCGAGCATTCTTCTCAACCGCGATCCCGTAT
>NW_011645782.1:120015-122924 GCF_000223845.1 Gregarina niphandrodes | reverse complement strand
TGGCCGGCGTGGATATCATTACACATGCTCCTCTGGACGGAGTCATGAACGATGACGAAGTGCGGCAGATGGTCGAGAACAAACGTATTAGTGTCCCAACGCTGATCATGTTGGAGTCTGTTTGTCAGATGAAGGGTATTGATCAGGAGAGGCCGGGCTTTGCCTTTGCCAACGCACTCAAGACGGTGATGTGCTGCACCATGCGGGTGTACCTGTTTTAGCGGGCACCGATGCCAACAACGTCTTAGGACGCGGGATTCCTCATGGCACGAGTCTGCATCAGGAACTGGAGTTGCTCGTAAGTTGTGGGCTGTCCACAAAGGAGGCTCTTCAGTCGGCGACGATACTTTGGTACACTACTTTGGTCGGCACACTACTTTGCCGGCACACTACTTTGGTCTGAAAGACCGTGGAGTTATCAAGCTAGGATATCGCGCCGATTTAGTCTTGATTGATGGAAACCCTATCGATGACATCAAGGCTACCCGATCAATCAAGAAGGTCTGGGTAGCCGGTCAGGGATTTGTTCCTTCAACGACCAAATGAAAAAAGTGGTTGGCGGCTGGCTGATTGCGGTGCCAACAGACATAGGGTCCAACCATCTTTGGTACTTTTCATCCATGAACCACTTTTTTGACAGGGAGGACTTGTGCTTGTGCGGTGTGGTTCAGTAGACACATTGGCAGCGTGACGAGGTACTGCCCTCTGGTAAGCTCAGATCTTTCGGCAACTAAACAGTGAGGGATGCCCGTACCAGTGCCTAAACAAGTCTGCCGCTGTTGACGATCTTTTGCCTCGAACCCAACGAGATCAAGTAGTTGAATTTGCCTCCACACGTCATCTCAGGCCACCAAAAGCACTTAGCGCCCGCTTTCCTTCTCGGTCATAGCGTCGTCCTGTCTACCCCCAAGTCCTCTCTACCCCCGGGTGTCAGGTCAGGTCAGGTCTGCAACTGGCTTCGGACCTGGGATGGTGTTTGTGAGGCGAGCCCGAAACCGGGAAAAGGGACACGTTGCAGAGGTTTGTGCGTTCGTTTGCAGAGGTTCGTCCACAGGTATGGTAGGCAGTCGCAGCGGGGTGCGGTCACAGCTAGTGCGTCTGAGCTGTTTACGGTCGGTGTTGTCGACTTGCCCCTCCCAATACTTCACCGACACCACCAAGCTCTGTCGCTAGCACCAGCTGAATTTAGTCGCTGGCAGAAAAAGTGACTAGCGGCGGCTGCGTCGCATCCAGGCTGGGAGCCGGAGACGGCTCGGCCTACGAGACAGCGCGGGCGGTAGCTGAGACGGTTTGCACCGGGAGATTGGGAGCTTGAAGAGGGGCTCCCCGTGGCCCAAGCAGTGTAGTGTTGTATTGTACTTGGCCACCAAAGAAGCGAAGTTACCGGGGGGGTCCCAAAAGGGTTCGACTGCGACCAGGTTGGCGCCGTCGAATTGACGTGCTTCGGCCACCACATCGCCGTGCCTACCCCACCAGTTCCAGATTTCTTGTTTCAGACTTTGCGGAACTGATTTGTCAGACTGGGGCAGCTCAGTGACGCGCATCACAAAGTCAGCCATCGATACCAGCAAGTATGACCACCACCGTACATTTTTATCTAAGACCTCCGCCAGCTCAACCATCAGCACGCTCTCTTGAGAATTTGTCGACAGATTCTTAAACTCATCCCTTTCAACTCCCTCCAACAGACACTCATCCGGAAGCTGCTTCAATACTCTAACCAGCTCCAGCAACGGCGTGTGGCGCCCTTGTTTTTCACATGGACCGTTCAACTCATACATGGCAAAACACTCATCCAGCAACGTCGCGTCCCTCCATCTCGCATTAAGAAAGACCGGGAAGACAACCCATCCTAGCCTCACCGAATCCTCCACCTCGTTGTCGATATGGAAGTGCTTCATCCTCCACCGTCTGATAATAAATCACCCACGCGTGTCCGGATACATACTCGTCCCCCGGTGATGCCAAAACGGACGCGAAATACCTCGTCACGACAGCTCAAATCTGGGTGCTTGCTTCGTTCCTTCGTTCAAAAACCACTCACTCTTCCCACTTTTCTGTCAATCGAACTACGATCACAATCAAATCAAGCTACATCATTGACCGGTCGCACACAGAGCCAAACCGGAGCTCGTCTATACGGCGGAGAAACTGAAGAAGGCGCGCTGGAGGAGAAGGCGCGCTGGAGGAGAAGGCGCGCTGGAGGAGAAGGCGCGCTGGAGGAAGAAGGCGCGCTGGAGAAGAAGGCGCGCTGAAGGAAATGAAGAAGGTGGTAGAGGAGAAGGAGGAGCTGAAATAGGAGCTGGAGCCGGTCTTGGATGCCGATTGAAACGCCAGGTGCCCTTCCCACAGAGTCTGCGGAGGTAATAGTCGATAGTCAGGCGGCCTTCAATGACGTGTATATTCAGCTACCGGGATGTACCTCGCACGCCTGCCCAATTTGTAGCAATTATGCAAGGGGCCGCCGATGACGAGGCAGGTCAATTCATGTTGCATTATATCAGTATGGGCGAAAGCCACAATAACTAGGACCAAAAACTTTGCCCCGTTGGAAACGATCCTTAACTGCCAAAAAGGGACCGCTAGTGATGTGGTCAACCATTTGATGATGTGTTTAGCTTGTTACCTGACCGAGGTTTGCTCGGATGACCGCATAATCGGCCGTGCTCTGACGGTTAGTTTCAGTACCAACTGGACCTCTGGTCGCCGTCTTACCCGGTTGAAGAGCCCCTGCCGTCCTTGTCAATGCCCTCGGCTAGGAACACACTAAGCCAGGCGGTTGCGGAGTTCAATACCCGTTTCTCGATGCCTTACGTTTTAGTTCTATGTGATGAGGCTGCCGCGCTAGATGTTAATGTAGTTGAAATTTAGAAGTTTCGTGCGCCGAAATTCAGACCCCGGGCAAGGAT
>NW_011645782.1:119532-119995 GCF_000223845.1 Gregarina niphandrodes | reverse complement strand
CAAGGGGCCGCCGATGACGAGGCAGGTCAATTCATGTTGCATTATATCAGTATGGGCGAAAGCCACAATAACTAGGACCAAAAACTTTGCCCCGTTGGAAACGATCCTTAACTGCCAAAAAGGGACCGCTAGTGATGTGGTCAACCATTTGATGATGTGTTTAGCTTGTTACCTGACCGAGGTTTGCTCGGATGACCGCATAATCGGCCGTGCTCTGACGGTTAGTTTCAGTACCAACTGGACCTCTGGTCGCCGTCTTACCCGGTTGAAGAGCCCCTGCCGTCCTTGTCAATGCCCTCGGCTAGGAACACACTAAGCCAGGCGGTTGACGGAGTTCAATACCCGTTTCTCGATGCCTTACGTTTTAGTTCTATGTGATGAGGCTGCCGCGCTAGATGTTAATGTAGTTGAAATTTAGAAGTTTCGTGCGCCGAAATTCAGACCCCGGGCAAGGATCGATGGC
>NW_011645782.1:112356-119512 GCF_000223845.1 Gregarina niphandrodes | reverse complement strand
TAGCAATTATGCAAGGGGCCGCCGATGACGAGGCAGGTCAATTCATGTTGCATTATATCAGTATGGGCGAAAGCCACAATAACTAGGACCAAAAACTTTGCCCCGTTGGAAACGATCCTTAACTGCCAAAAAGGGACCGCTAGTGATGTGGTCAACCATTTGATGATGTGTTTAGCTTGTTACCTGACCGAGGTTTGCTCGGATGACCGCATAATCGGCCGTGCTCTGACGGTTAGTTTCAGTACCAACTGGACCTCTGGTCGCCGTCTTACCCGGTTGAAGAGCCCCTGCCGTCCTTGTCAATGCCCTCGGCTAGGAACACACTAAGCCAGGCGGTTGCGGAGTTCAATACCCGTTTCTCGATGCCTTACGTTTTAGTTCTATGTGATGAGGCTGCCGCGCTAGATGTTAATGTAGTTGAAATTTAGAAGTTTCGTGCGCCGAAATTCAGACCCCGGGCAAGGATCGATGGCAATATCACTGAGAACGGCGCTGAGCCTAGCGCGTTTCTCAACTTTAGCTCGGTTCAGAGGAAGGAAGGCCGGCGCAGAGGGCGTTGTATGACGCGTTCGTAAGACGTGCCGCGCTGTTCCCATGGGAGCTGAACCAGCGAGCATACGACTTGGTGTGCTGTTGCTGTGCTGGAGTCAAAAGCCGATTCATTGGATCCGGGGCGAATGGGTGCTGTGTTTATTCAAGTGAAGAATCAGTCGAGAGGTTTGCAGGAGTCGGGGCTTATCAAGGAGATGGCGAAGGAAGGCGCGATGGCTGGCTTGCCGGAGGATAGATGCCGGTACTGGGCGCTACAACGAGTGGTGCCGACCGGCTCGAAGTATCGAAGCGTCCGCTCCCCAAACCGTGTGTCGTTCTCCTTCACGCAAAATTCTTCACGGCTTCGATGGTGAATGCCAAGGGTTGCTCAATTCGTTACTCCTTGGCAATACAAAGTTATTGGACGCCGTTGACCACGGTGAGAAACCCACGACCCAACTCGAAGCTGAGCAACTCTTCTACGAACAGGTCAGTTGACTGGCTGGGACGGAAAGTGACGTCGACGATGACAAATCTCCGAGATGCCGTCCGCGGACTCGGACGTAATTAGGCACCACACACAAGGACAGGTGTGTGTGGTCCCACACACAAGTTGTCCTGGCCTTGTTCTGTCGCTCATCACTTTCGAACGCCCTAGCACCACCCTCGCCGCAAAAGCAGCCCGGATCCATACAGCAACCAGCCGCTCTGGTTTCTTTCCTCCCCATCATCCGCATCGGTGTTGCCGCGGCCCTTGGGTTCGGCGTCGCTGTTAATCACGGGGATATCACGCCTTGAGCAATTGCTCAAGGTTCGAGGCTCGGTGTGCGTGTGTTCAGTGCTACTCTCGCCGAGTCGTGAGCTTGCCGTTAATGGCCCCTCATCGTCATCCCCTCTCGCGATTGAGTGGTCGATCGTGGTGGTTGTATCGCTAGCGCATCCCCACTCCCAAAAACCCAAGACGGACCGGGTCTATCCTCACGTTTTCACCTCACCTCCCGTTCTCACCTCTGGACGTGAGGTGCAATTGGGACCCGACCGATCTTGGAACCCGACCGGTTTTGCGACCCGACCGGTCTCGTGAACATCTGAATTCAACTCAAAGACTGGTCGGCTCCGTGCGTGGTTGTTTTCACGTTTGTATATTCACGTTTTTTTACATCCTTCTTAACTGAACCGAGCTGTACTGAACCGCGCCCAAGCGAAGGTGTTACAAACGCGTACTAGACACACGCTTTGCAGTTGCAGAGACACTACGCAGTAGCCCCATCGCGCGCGCGCGTGTGTTGTTGAGTGAAGAGATCTCGATAATGGCGGAGGTGTTAGTTTTGTGTGGTCCGGGCATGGGTCACTACAACCCGTGTGTGCAGTTAGCGCGTGCTGTTGCGGCGTACGGTGGAAGTGCGACGGTGTTTACATATTTGTCTCCACAGCAGCTAGCGCGCGCCGGAGTAGAGCGGGTGTCGGAGGAGACGTGTCTCTGGCGCGAACTGGAGCCGCGCGTCCGGCTGCTTTGCGAGGTGGCCGAATCCGAAAGCATGGTCGACGTGATCCGGGCCACGCTTGAAGCCACGGATCGCTGGGTCGAGCGCGTCAAGGCGTTTTATAGGAAGCCAGACTGCTCGTCTGTCCTCGACTCGTCTGTCACTGACTCGTCTGTCCCCGACTCCGCCTGGCCGAGCTTGGTGGTAGCCGATATCGGAGTTTCTTATGATTCCGTGCTGGCCCAGTACTTCCGCGCTCCAAGTTACTCGTTTTCACCATCGCCGCTATACTACGCCCTCTGCGACGAAGCTTTGTTCCGGAGTGTGCTGAATCCCTGCCAGGTTGAGTTGCCCGGTATTTGCACGCTGCAGCCAGACGAAGGTCTCGTCCTTGACCCCGCGTTGTTGCCCCTTCTCGCGAAGGCCATGGCAACCGAGGAGGTCGCGCGCGCAAATCGCGCTGGCGTCATCATTAACGACGTGCAAGCCTTCTATACTTCTCAAACAATAGACGCGCTACACAGACGGGAATTCAGCCGTCAGTCCGCCTTGGGCCCCCGCCCGGGCTTTGAGGTGTATACTGTTGGTCCCCTGCTGAAGTTTGACGATCGGTGTTCTGTATTTGGGGCGTATTCACGAAATAAGACGGATGGAATCAGGCAGTGGTTGGAAGACAAAGCGCGGGGTAGCGTCGTATACGTATCGATGGGTAGTGCATACGATCTGGCCCTGCAGGATCTAACTGAGCTGGCCCACGGACTGACTTTGGTGGCTGACGCTCTGAACTTATTTGTGCTCTGGGCACATAGACCGGTGCAGTTGGAACCGGCGGCAAACTCGGGCCTGGATAGCAGCGGGCTACCGGCAGGCTGGTTGGAGGCCAACACGCGCCGCGTGAAGGTCTGCCCTTGGGTCGACCAGTTGCGCGTGCTGCAGCATCCGGCGCTTGGATGCTTCGTCACACACGCAGGGTGGAATAGTTTGCTGGAAAGTGTTTGTGTAGGACACGCTCCCCTAGTGTGTGTCCCGTTATCATTTGAGCAGCCGGCAAACGCGTGTGTTGTTGAAAAGTATTTCGAGATTGGTACCCGTGCAAGAAAGAACCCAACGACTGATCCCCTCGAGCGAAACAGATTCGCTGAGACCATCGAAGACACGCTGCGCAACGCAACACATTTCCGAGAACGATTGCAGAAACTACAGGCCCAGGCAACCACTGCCTGGGACAACCACTTGGGAAGCAGCGCACATACTCTCAGATCCCTACTTGACCTAATAGTTAGTTAATTAGTCTAGAGGAGTCTAGCGGGGTTTTTGTTACACTCTCCGACTCGTCGATCAATGATCAGAGAAAAGATGTCTCTCCTATTTTCGTGCGGTGCAAATGAATTCTCATTAGGCTCACTGGAGACCGGACGGAACGGTTCCAAAGGTGGTGCTTCGGGGGGTAGCAAAGGTGGTGCTTCGGGGGGTTCCAAAGGTGGTGCTTCGGGGGGTAGCAAAGGTGGTGCTTCGGGGGGTTCCAAAGGTGGTGCTTCGGGGGGTAGCAAAGGTGGTGCTTCTGGGGGTAGCAAGGGCGTTTCGAGGGCGCTTCGGGTAGTTTCGAGGGCGCTTCCAGGAGCTCTAGGGATATTGCGGGGAAGTACCACCATCGCAATGTCTGTTTCCCGGCTCTGGGGCTGACGGTCCCGCCTTCGAATCCAAAACGGCACTGTATTCATCAGCAGCCGCCGTGTCCACCTCTCAGGTTGGCGTTGTACCTCAGGGGCCTCGTCTTCCAGCGCCGAGGGTGCTTCATCAGGCGCTGCGGGGAGCTCCAAAGGAAGTTCCGCCATCAGAGTCCTCGTTTCTCGTTCCTCGAAATAACTGTCCTGCCTTCGAATCCAAAACGGCACTGTGTTCATCAGCAGCCGCCGTGTCCACCTCTCAGGTTGGCGTTGTACGTCAGGGGCCCCGTCTTCCAGCTCCGAGGGTGCTTCATCAGGCGCTGCGGGGAGCTCCAAAGGAAGTTCCGCCATCAGAGTCCTCGTTTCTCGTTTCGCGAAATAACTGTCCTGCCATCGAATCCAAACAGGAAGTGCCTTCATCAGCAGCTGCCGTGTCCACCCCTCGTCTTTGGGGCTGCGTGGGGACTTGTCACCGTCTCGGTAGTCGGGATTATCGAAGTCGGGATAACCGGACTTTCTCCGTCGGCCGAGCCGTGTAAGTCTTCGTCGCCACCCCAGGACGGCAGGGGGTCCGTAGGCGCTCCCGGGTGGAAAACGAGAGGGTGCTGGAACAATGACGCAGTTTTTTTTGAGTTTGATTTCGAGCAAGCAGTCGAACTGCCTGACAACGGCGTCCAAGTCGGGTAGCGTCGGGAAGGTGGGCAGCGGGCAACGCATTCCCTCGGGGTCCAAGCTGGCGAAGGCTACGGCCTCGTTGTGGGTGTCCCACCAGTTTCGGATCATTTGCTGCATCTGCCAGGATACTGATCCGAAATCATCAACGTCCATCACGCCTCTCAGGAAACCCGCGATCGAAACCAGCAAGGCGCCTCTCGCGCGGAAGTTATTCAACAGATTATGCCTGGCCGTTAGCCGCAGAGTCGCCAAGGGCTCCGTTGATCGGACGTCTGCGCTCCTCGGCAATAGGCGAGCGTCCGGCAGATTGTGCAAGATTTCCAAGGCTGTTTGCAAAGCGAGTACTTGTCGAGCCCCTGCTGAGCGGCCATTGGCCCAAAACTCCTCGTCCGCCAGCTCCGCTACGTCCAGCCACTCACCGTTGAACGACACCGGCCAGACCACGTGAGCCAACAGCGCTGCTCCCACCAACACGTCCATTGTGCTTCCTGGCACACACTTCATTTCTGTAGAATGTCGAACGAAAAAACCAGGTAGATATAATTCCGGAATGGATGGGGCATCACGCGGCGCTGATCTTCGAACTGTAGTGTTCGCTACCAGTAGCGACAGTAGGCAGAATCATTACAATAGCGACCTCGAGTAACGACCCAAACAATTCGAACCCTTGGGTGGTTTTGCTAGCAACCCTGGGTACATGAAACGCCCGCGCTAGGGGGGCTGTTGATAATTCCTCCATCAGAATATCTGCTTCCCGGCTCTGGAGCTCAAGGTCCTGCGTTCGAATCCGAAACGCCATAAGACGATCCCTCGGTGTCGATTCGGCTAGCTTGCATCTGCGGTTGCTTACTCTTTAAAACCCTTGCCGGACGGGCGAGGCCAACAACTGGACGCCGACATTGCCCACGCCGACATTGCCCACGAACATACCAAGACGCCCCCTCGCCTTCTCAGTTGAAGGGTCATTCCCAGGAACTCGTCCCAGTTGGTCTCTGTCCTCATGCTAATGTCTCCTGCTTGTTCTCTGCCTGCTCCTCCAGCTCCCGCTGCCCTGAGAGATAGTCTTGAGTTACCCACCTCAGCAGCGAGTCCGTGCACAGTTTAAACCTTCACACTTGGTCCTTGTGAACCGTGACGTCCACCCCGGCACGTCGCATCTTTCTGCCACTACTTGCGTTACCTTATCTCTGTTATCCTCATCGGTAGCGACCGTGCAGTGTGTGCCCAAGTCGGTGTCTCTCGTCCTCCCCTGGCAACCACCTGCGATCCTGGCTCCATCGAGACTACCACTACTTCTCTTACCTGCAGGTTGTCCGCGCCCGACTCCTCGAGCGGACGATTTGTGAGCATGGCCTTTTGCAACCTCTCCCGCAACTTTGCCGCCTGGTTCTGTTTCCTCTGCTCCTCGGTCATTGTGCCGGTTACCTCTTGCAACTACGCGAAGCACGGTGGCCTTCCGAGCAAGGCCTCGTACGACGTCGCGCCTGTGCTAATGTGTAGTGTCCTGTTGTGCGTGCGGCAGAGCGTCGCCACCATCCTGCCCAAGCCGCAGTGTCCTTCCTGCCAGAGTGCTCTGAATCCGCTTCTGACCGCCTTGTGGGACGCTTCGTTGGTGCCGTTCCCCTGTGGCCTGTACGTGGATGCAACCCAGCGCGCTCGCCACCATATCGTGGAACGCCCCCCTGGAGCTTCGGCACCAACTCTGCCCGTCTAGCTGCATAGGTCCCTCGTGATCTAAGCTTACTGCGTCCATGGCGGTCGGATTCTCCAGGCTCCCTTTCGGTACGCTGTGCGTCAGCCGGGCTCTCGTTCGAGTCCGAAATATATCAGGTACTCCCTCCCCACCCTCGCTACGTCCTCCGCAAGTCCGGACCAGACGAACATGCTGGCTACTCTCTTTCAGTACTCCCGCGTGCCCATTGGTGCCATACTTGAAGTTCAATACCACTTTCATTCTCAGTCGCTCCGGGACGCACACCTTGCCAGTCACAGCCTGCCGCCACCACTTGCCATCCTTCCTAACTCCAAGCACTCCTTGCGGCTCCAGCTGCCGGTACTCTCTCCTGAAGTTCTCTTCCGACACCTGGTGGGTCCCCAGCAGTCGGGCCACATGACCCATCTACCGCCCAAAGCCATTGCCTCGATCTTTGCGTCGCACTCTTCGTCTTCCGCTGCGTACCGGGACAACCTGTCCGCCACGTTGTTCCTTTCTCCCGACAGGAACTCCAGGGTGAAGTCGAACCTACTGAGCGCCAGCGCCCAGCGGAACACCTTCCCTACTCCCACAAGGTGGCGTAGGCTGGCGTGCTCTGTGCGTACGGTGAAGTGGTGGAGCGCTACGTAATAGCACCACTTCTCTACAGCCCACTTGACGCCGAAGAGCTCTCTCTCTCTCTCCCGTGTCCCACTTTCTCTCCGCGTCGATAAACTTCTTAGATGCGAACTCCAAAGGGACTTCTCTACCCTCCTGCACCTGCTTCAACACTGCGCCAGTACCCACCTCCGGCATCTGTTTCGATGATCAGCGGCGTCCCTGGGACAGGCGTACGGAGCAAGACTCACCGGCTACCGCCTGCTTGAGCTCCCTGAACGCCTGTCCGACTTGACGAGCAACCTGCCCTTTTTCAGCAACTCGAACAGCGGGGCAGTGTACTCGGCGAATTGCGGGATGAAGGGTCGTAGGTAACCAACGGCTCCTAGGAAGCTCCTAGCGTGCGATCGTCGAGTACCTCCTCGAACGCCGTGTCCATCGCGCGCCGGAACTCTGCTGGCGAGTTCTTAATCCCGAAGGGGATGAAC
>NW_011645782.1:111172-112336 GCF_000223845.1 Gregarina niphandrodes | reverse complement strand
CGAACTCCAAAGGGACTCTCTACCCTCCTGCACCTGCTTCAACACTGCGCCAGTACCCACCTCCGGCATCTGTTTCGATGATCAGCGGCGTCCCTGGGACAGGCGTACGGAGCAAGACTCACCGGCTACCGCCTGCTTGAGCTCCCTGAACGCCTGTCCGACTTGACGAGCAACCTGCCCTTTTTCAGCAACTCGAACAGCGGGGCAGTGTACTCGGCGAATTGCGGGATGAAGGGTCGTAGGTAACCAACGGCTCCTAGGAAGCTCCTAGCGTGCGATCGTCGAGTACCTCCTCGAACGCCGTGTCCATCGCGCGCCGGAACTCTGCTGGCGAGTTCTTAATCCCGAAGGGGATGAACTCGAACAGCCCAAACGGTGTGATGAACGCGGTGAGGTGCTTGCTCTCCTCCGCTATCGGCACATTCCAGAATCCCGAGAGTCGTGAAGCGGCGACGGCCAGCTGCGGCCCTCAAGTGGTCCCATATTCGGGGCAGCGAATACGAGTCGGCAGTTCACCCTCCGTGTCCCGGCTCGTATTTGGTTCACCCTCCGTGTCCCGCGCCCTCCACGAATACCTGCCGCTGCGTCTCCAAGGGATCCTCCTCTGCTACTGGTGGCTGCTGTTTGTACTTTTCCGCAAGCCGTATCTCGTCAACTGCGCCTCTCTGCGCCGCCAGGACGAACGCCTTCCGGGACCTTCTCTCAACAAACCGAACCGTTCCAATTCTACGGTCCCCCGGAGGTTCGGGACGGATGGTTGGTCATGCACCGCGAACTCTACTTCTTCCGTCTCGCCGTGCACTGTTACCGGTACTGGCCACTGTTACCGGTGCTGGCCACGTCACGGGTAATGATCCTGAACTGTGCTCACGCTGTGTTGTCGGACTGTGCTCACGCTGCGACACTCTTACGCCAGCGCGACCACAATCCTATCTCCTCAGCAGGCTCACCAGTGTCCTGCTGGAAGGAACTCAACCTTCACCTCACCAAAAATTTCGCGCGTCTTCCCCCACCGCTCTCCAACCACGGCTCCTGCGAGTTGTGGTGCCACCCCGTTCGTTGTGGGCTCCGTTTGGCTCACGGTCCGCCCTGGGGGGCTGTCCATCGGGCCACCGAGTATTGCCTGGACCCCAATGCTTGATTCCCTGGACAACTGTTCTCGCG
>NW_011645782.1:110455-111152 GCF_000223845.1 Gregarina niphandrodes | reverse complement strand
CCGTATCTCGTCAACTGCGCCTCTCTGCGCCGCCAGGACGAACGCCTTCCGGGACCTTCTCTCAACAAACCGAACCGTTCCAATTCTACGGTCCCCCGGAGGTTCGGGACGGATGGTTGGTCATGCACCGCGAACTCTACTTCTTCCGTCTCGCCGTGCACTGTTACCGGTACTGGCCACTGTTACCGGTGCTGGCCACGTCACGGGTAATGATCCTGAACTGTGCTCACGCTGTGTTGTCGGACTGTGCTCACGCTGCGACACTCTTACGCCAGCGCGACCACAATCCTATCTCCTCAGCAGGCTCACCAGTGTCCTGCTGGAAGGAACTCAACCTTCACCTCACCAAAAATTTCGCGCGTCTTCCCCCACCGCTCTCCAACCACGGCTCCTGCGAGTTGTGGTGCCACCCCGTTCGTTGTGGGCTCCGTTTGGCTCACGGTCCGCCCTGGGGGGCTGTCCATCGGGCCACCGAGTATTGCCTGGACCCAATGCTTGATTCCCTGGACAACTGTTCTCGCGAAAATCCTGTCCACTCCATGCACACGTACAGTTTACACAATCACTCCATCGTGGCATATGCTCCTCCTATTTGCTTCACCACCATTAATGATCCCCATTGCACATCCCATCCAACCGGCTGCTCCCGGATTTTACTCATCCGTCATTTCCGGATCATCGTCATTCGCTGGAAACC
>NW_011645782.1:104444-110385 GCF_000223845.1 Gregarina niphandrodes | reverse complement strand
GTTACCTATGGTCTGGGATGCTCCAACATTCTGCCACATTCTGTTGATTCATTCCTTCTAGTCGATATTGCTGCCCTGCCTGCCGCAGTCTGCAGGGCTCCTCCACACTGGATTTGTAGGCCAGCCGAGGAGTCCTCCTTCGTTCTCTAAAAAGCGCCATGAGTTGGTCGAATCTGCGGTTTTTCGTGGACGAATTGGGCGACGGGGACCAATTCGGAAGGGTGTCAGAGCTTGTCTGGGCGCACTTGTCCTTTGGTCTGCCCGAAGTGTTCAGTTCCGATATTGAGCCCCTGTGCAGCCCAACCGAGATCGCCAGCAGCCGTTGAGATTCGGGCAGGGGACCGAAGTCGATGTCGGAGTACAAGGAGACGGTGGATGCCAAGTCGCTGCTGTTGGGGAGCCACAGATTGAAGCTGCCATCAAGCGTCTGACGGATCCGCATAGAGCGTAGAATATTGGCGAGGTACGACTGATAGCGGAAGCACCTGCTCGGCTTCGGCCACCGGGTCGTTCTTCTTCAACACATTTCGGTATCACAGTTGTGACGAAAGCTTTTAAGGCGGACGCATCCCAGCTATCTCGACTGTCTGGTGCCAGATTGACCCTGGTTCTTGGCCCTCCCGTATCTGATGCCGGACTGGCCTTGAACCTTCAAAAACTTCTCGACTGGAAGAGATCCTGTTCGTCCGTATCTGTATATTCAGTTATCCTTGGATTTTGTTAATTGGTTACCTCTAGTCCGTATGTCTGCTTTCCCGCAGCCGGCGGGGTCAATGCATCAGTTAGACCCTGTACATTCACCTGTCTCATGTGGATCCTTCATACGTCTGTTTCAGATACCTCTGTTTCATTTCAGACGGAAATACTGCCGGGTCGGACTGGCTCGGTATGGTACCCCACTTATTTGTGACCACAAAATCCAAAGTGACTATCTCCCGGCAGTGGGCCAGACGAAAAGGTGGCCTCCGATCCTAAGCCTTGATGTGTGCTGCGTATTTCTGTCGCAACGTCGTTCGACATAACGTTCACGTGGCCCGGGTTATACAACTTGCGTACTAGGGTGTTCGGTGAAGTATACCGTGTGCACGCGCATGACGGCGTCCTGGTCTTCGGCTCGTACTCCTTACAGGTGAACTCAAACGCGACACGCTTTGATTGACCCAGAGTTGTCAGACGGTGACAAAGTTAACTCTGATTGAGAAAAAGATAAACAAAGAGTCTTGGGCAAAAGGTTCAACTTGGAAGCCGGCTGACTTGGCCGCGTGGTAATAACAGACGTGAGGTCTTTTCAGTTTGGCTGGTCAATGGTTTGTATGGTTGGGAACTGAAGGCCCAACCGATCGAACGTTAGGACGATCGAACGTTAGGAGAAAAAAACGTGTTTCCAGGGGCGTGGGATTAATTTAGATCAATACTGCTTTTTAAATGTCGTACTGACCTGGACTCTTGTCGGGCTTTGTGTCTGTTGTTTTCGATCGTTTTCTGGGCGGTTCTTCAGGCCCGGTTGTTTGTTCTGGGGCGAGATCGAATTGCGCAAAGAACGCCTCGGCTCGTCTGGAATCGATGGTGGAGCGCTGGAGCAGGACGATCATTGCCTCGGTGTCGGACAACCGGACACCGGGGGAGAGTGGGAGTCGCGGTTTAAACAAGGCAACGAGTTGACCGAACGTGCAATCCCCGAGTGCTTCGCGGACGAACCGAAACACACGATGATGCCAGGGCTTGTGTGAGCGTTGGCGGTGATGATTTTTGGAACGGAAGTTATCGGCCCCCTTTTTGAGCCAGTGTGTGATCCAGCAGACGACAGCCAGCTTCTGACGTGATGATTGCCATTCGGGTAGTTGGCCGAAGTCATAAGGAAAGACATCGCAATTCAGGCAAACCAGGGACAACCAACCGCTATCGTGAGGCGGAAGCCACCAAGTGAGGTGGGTGTTCAGCTCCGCACCGGCCCGCAAGAACCGCAGCACAGTGGCGAGGTACCACGGGGACGAGACTCCAGCAGGGCGCGGAATCACCTGCTGGGCCCTTCTCACGAAGTCGTCGACTACATGGCGGTCTAACCGGTCTCTAATGAAGCCGGCCAGGTGCACCCATCGCCACCCGACGAGGCTGAAGTCCGGGTTCACAATGCGGCGTTCCAGCGCGCCCAGGTCCGTCCGCCCCATCCAATCAACCACACACTCGGCCACCTCTCGCTTCCCTTCCTCCGGCATGAACCCTTCCCGATACAACCACTCCTTTCCGTAGAGCTCTGCTGCCTTCTGCTCTGCTATGACACATTCCTGTATTACAGTCCCCACGAAAGCCCTCAAGGCGGCCTCTTCTTCTAGCTGGGACGCGGCCGCTGACTGACCCTGTATCCCCCCTCCTTCTACTTGCGTTTCATTCATCATAAATTGTCCGATATTCATCATGTCGGTTGCTCGCATATTCTGTTGGTCTGTCCGGGTCATAAACGATTTCGCATCCACCTGCTGCACTGCCTCAGATGAAACCAATACTTGACCCTGTACCTCCAGCGAGTGCTGGGTCGGAAACGGTCCCAGTCCTTCGTGTCGTTGATGCACTGAGTCGTGTGCTGCTTCCGTGTGGTCAATCAGAAATGATTCCCAGTCCATATCCAACGCGTCCAATGTACCGGATTCTTCCGGATCCTGCTCATTCGGTAGGTACCGGTCCAACTCCACATCGAAGTGTCCTCCTATCATGTCGGATACTTCCTCCTCCTGCTGTGACTGCAATGCCTTAGGCCGGGTCAATACTTGACCCTGTACCTTCGGCGACTGCCCAAGCAAAACCACTGACTGACTCTGCACCGCCGGCCAGTTCCCGGCCAGAATGGGCCCCCCTCCTTCGTATCCGTGGCTTACTGTGTGGTTTATCGTGGCATTTGCTGTTACCGTGGCATTTGCTGTTACCGTGGCATTTGCTGTTATCGTGGCACTTTCTGCAACTTGCGCCTCGCCAGCGCCCGAGCTAGGAAAGCTCGACCGCGGCAGGCTGGACCGCGGCAGGCTCGAACGCGGGGTGCGCCGGACTCGATCCTTTTTGGACCCGCGCTTGCGAGTCGCATATCTCTTGTTGCTTCTAGTCGGGATGTCTACCTGACACAAAAGTCGCGAAGCCTGCTCCCTGGACGGCCCGGTCCCAGCACAAATCGGAATGCGAGTCGCCCAGCTCTGGATCTCTTCGTCAAATCTCTCCGGGCCTATGGCGTTGCGCATGACCCAGGCCGTGGCTACTTTCCGGTACGCCTGCGCTGTGGCCGGTTTCCCAGCGAGAAAAGCGGATGCCGCCTCTTGCAGCCAGAACTGGAGTTTGGAAGCGGTGCTTACTATCTTAATTGCCTCCTTGCCTTGAGGTAGTCGCGACAGGTCGTCCGGAATGGTGCCTCTGTACAGTGGCGAAACAGAATCCCAGCCATTCAGTTGCTGAAGGCTCATCGGCACCCAATCCCAGCGACGGCCTAATATTCGCGAGTCGTCCATCGCGCAAGCTAGGAACCACACATCCGAAACTCCAGTGGGTCTCCTCAGCCGCCGCGCCGCCAGATCGACCAACTTGTCGAACTGGCTTTTCGCATCCGAACCGGTTCGACCAACCAAGCTAGTGCTTGATTGGTTAGAAAGCCTCTCTCGCAAAAAGAGGGCTAGACTATATGAACGCCACGTACTGACCTCGAAAGAGACCCCCACCTTCGGCTCCAGCGATCCTCCTTGGAAACCAGTGAACACACGTCGCACGATCTTGCTTTCCTCATCGCCACACGACAGTACAGGATCCACCTTGTCTCCTAGACGGTCACGCAGGACACGAGCGGTCAGCCCCTGCCGGACATCATGATAACCAACCGCACCCTCCCCGACACAAGGTTGCCCTACGTCAGGCTGACCCTGTACCTCCGCCCGCTGTCCGGCAAGAACCGCTGGTTCTTCGTAGCGCTGGTCTACCGTAAAATTCGGTGCTGTTTCCGTTCGAAACAATTCCCAGTCCACCTCCAACGAGTCCAACATACCGGCTTCTCCTGAATCCTGGTCATCCACCAGGTACCAGTCCGGATTAAAATCATTTACGATATCTAATCCCCCCGCATTCGTTAAGTCCCATTCCTCATCCCATTCACATGTCGTATTGGATACTTCACCCTCATTCAGGGTTTCTAGCGCATGTGACTGAGCTGTAGTTGACTGCACTGCCGCAAACAAAGTCGCTGTGGTCAACTGCCGGGCGCCGCCAGTATGACCATGTACCTCCCGCGGGTGCCGAGTCAGAAAGGGTCCCGGTTCTTCGTACGGTTGATCCGCCGCAGCATTCGGCTCTGTTCCAGTCTGTAGCCAAGTCCCTCCGGGCGTCCGTTTTATATCGGATGGATATGCCACCCTACTGCACTGGTGAGTCGACCCCGGCATGCCCACGTGCTTTGGCATTCCACCCATTGACGGCCACATGAACATAGCCACTCGCAATACATTGCATTTCCGCCAAAGTGGTTCAAATCCGGGCTGGCGCATTATTTTTAAAATATCCACAACGGGTCTACAGTGGGTCTTGCCTTCACCGACCTCCACGAACGCCTTCCGGCCCGCATCCTCATCCGTGAGGTGGTGCCTGGGGCACATCCTAGTCCAGTGTCCGTTGCGGCCACACATGGCGCATCTGTCACCGCTGTGGGGGCAGTCCTTCCTGCGATGGCTCCTCGTACCGCAGCTGCTTGTTGCCACATTTGTTGCAGCTCTGTCTCTGCGGGGCCTGAAGTTCAAAAGCGTTGCCTGGCGGGTGAGGCATAACAACTGGAAGCCGACATTGTCTAGGGACATGCCAGTCGGGGGTCTTGCGGAAAATTGGGGTTTGATGGAGCTCTAAGGTCAGATAGGTGGCTGGGGGTGTTTGGAGAGTGTGGTCCGGAGCATGTCTCGCCGAGTTTTCGACAATGTTTCGGGTAGTTCCGAGGAGGGGCTTTAACCCCGGGCCCCTCCCGAGGGCTTTAACCCCGGGCCCTGACCTCCCGCACGTACATTGCCCGCACCGCCCAGAGAGGTTTCAGAGTTCACGAGTTCGGCGAACAGCGCAGGCACGGCGCCCGCTGATCACGTTACGGTCTGGTCTGTCGTAGGCGAGTATCGTCTCTTTGTCGGGTGCGTGTTATGTCCACGCGCGCCAGAGTTTTTTTGGAATAAACAGAGGGGACAAAGGTAACTACTTACAATGGTAGCACCAACCATAAGTGGCACAGACAAACTACCCGGACCCGCGAGTGACGAGTCGGTGTGAACTGAAAGGCAGAGAGGTTACCAGATACCATGGCAGCACCAGCTACACCGAAGCTCGACGGCTCAATAAGTGGCACAGAGGAATTACCCGGTGACGAACCACGTGGGCCCGTGCGCGACGGGCGACAAGGGATTACAAAGGAGAGATGGATCCCAACAGCTCGAGTACTTGCAGCGTTCTCTCTCCATATACCCCGAGACTTTCTCTGTGGTGACTTCAATGTATCGTCGGAACGACGTGTCTCTCGAGGGAGAGTCAGAATTTCGGCAAGGAATGTAGAAGGTTGCCCCAACGCGGGTGACTCGGGCAATGATCTCTGAGGGTTCCAAGCTAGGCTGTACTCTCGACCCCTCAGCATGACTGACTGACCTTCCAGCAACCGTTTGATGATGTGGCCTGTGTCTCCCCTCGAGCTGAAGAGTAAGGATCCCTCGAAGATCAATGCGTCATCGAGTATGAACCTCGGTACTACTCCATCAGTGATAAGTGTCGAGAAGTGCGAAGCAAGTAGGTGAGTGGCTAACTGGTGGGGTAGGCTTAGAAGGTCCTGGTGTGCTTCCAGACGATGATAGAGATATTCGGGCAAGGAACTATCTCCGGTGCAACCAGGGTGGAGAGAGTCGCGATACAGCTTGAGATGGTGTACTAGTTGTTGAGTCTCTTGGAA
>NW_011645782.1:102629-104424 GCF_000223845.1 Gregarina niphandrodes | reverse complement strand
GAAGGGCGGACCGTCGCGCCTGAGCATGAGGGCTGACCTTCCAGCAACCGTTTGATGATGTGGCCTGTGTCTCCACTCGAGCTGGAGAGTAAGGATCTCTCGAAGATCAATGCGTCATCGAGTATGAACCTCGGTACTACTCCATCAGTGATAAGTGTCGAGAAGTGCGAAGCAAGTAGGTGAGTGGCTAACTGGTGGGGTAGGCTTAGAAGGTCCTGGTGTGCTTCCAGACGATGATAGAGATATTCGGGCAAGGAACTATCTCCGGTGCAACCAGGGTGGAGAGAGTCGCGATACAGCTTGAGATGGTGTACTAGTTGTTGAGTCTCTTGGAACATGTTTGAGCGGTCCAGCCCTTGCCGAAGCAAGTCGGAAGATGCTCGTTCCGATTTCGCCAAACAAACGCCGAGATGATCACAACGTCCGTCGCCATCCTAACGCTGATTCGAACCCTCCTGCCACCCGGCTCACTCGGAAGAGGCCTTGCTGGTCGATTACTCGCATGCGATCGTGGTGACCCGGTTACCGCTCTTACCACCGCCACCATTACCCTCATCCTCACTGTCGCCTTGACGTCGACCTACGCTGCCTGGCTTGTGTCCCAGGTTGTCAACCGTGGCGACACTGATTTCGAGGACTCCTTCCTGCAGTTCAACGACGAAGCACCTATACGCCTGCACCAAATGGTGGAAGCTGAAGAGCCATCGTCGTCGTCTGAAAGTGAGGAAGAAGTGACAGACCCGGGCGAACGTTCTCGTAAGAGACGAGCCCCGTTGGCCCTCCCCGTTGCGAAGAGACCTAACCTGACATCCATCCGCGAATTCTTCTCCACTTTGTCGAAGCGCCGTGACCGCTACACCTTGTACACGAGAGAAGCTGGTTTCCGCGCTGTGTTGACCGCGCTGAGTACCTTTAGGTTTATCAGTGCACTCGTCATCACCTTGTCGGAGGATGAGTCCAGCGAATCCGCAACTGCCGGAACCCCCACCAACGAACTGCCAATGCGGAGGGAACTACCACCACGACCGCCGCCACCGAAGCACCTGCTGTGTACACGGCTGTTGTCGGGCTCTCCCCTGAAACCGCTAGTGACGAGTACCATACGACGATCGAACCAGCCGCAACCGCAGTAGCTATGACCATCCATGAGTGTGGTATTCAACCATCGTCGAACCGACACCCACTACCGGCTGCCAGGCTGTCGATGCAGTACCCGAATCTCTGACGGCACAGAGGAGCTCGCCGATTAGTGGTCCGACCCTGTAATGGGCTTGCAACTCGCCGCAGCCGTGGAAGGTGGCGCGGTTCGCCGCCGTGAACCTTGTGGGCGAAGGGCGGACCGTCGCGCCTGAGCATGAGGGCTGACCTTCCAGCAACCGTTTGATGATGTGGCCTGTGTCTCCACTCGAGCTGAAGAGTAAGGATCTCTCGAAGATCAATGCGTCATCGAGTATGAACCTCGGTACTACTCCATCAGTGATAAGTGTCGAGAAGTGCGAAGCAAGTAGGTGAGTGGCTAACTGGTGGGGTAGGCTTAGAAGGTCCTGGTGTGCTTCCAGACGATGATAGAGATATTCGGGCAAGGAACTATCTCCGGTGCAACCAGGGTGGAGAGAGTCGCGATACAGCTTGAGATGGTGTACTAGTTGTTGAGTCTCTTGGAACATGTTTGAGCGGTCCAGCCCTTGCCGAAGCAAGTCGGAAGATGCTCGTTCCGATTTCGCCAAACAAACGCCGAGATGATCACAACGTCCGTCGCCATCCTAACGCTGATTCGAACCCTCCTGCCACCCGG